>NC_082390.1:22236613-22514113 GCF_031168955.1 Gadus macrocephalus | reverse complement strand
CCTGTTACACCGTATGACGCTATGGAAACATCCCTCCCTCAGGCTCCAGCAGCAGCAGTAGAGCTGGAAATCTTGGGCCTCATCACCGACTGGCCTGTTCAGTACCGAGCTCTGGGATTAGCCGTACCTTCAGACCCCTCTGGAACGTGGAGATGGAGAGCAGAGCCAGGTCCTGCTGCTCCTCTGCATAGCGCACCAGGTACACATACACCAGCTTCTTCACCTGGGGCGGAGTGACAGGCAGACAGACAGACAGACAGGCAGAGAGTCAGGCACACAGAAAGAGAGACAGGTAGAGAGGAAGACATACAAACAGACAGATAGTTATTAAATTATTCCAATGGTTCTTATGGCCAGTAAGCTGAAGATATATTTCTGCAGGTAGCTGAATGCTAACCTCAATGTTCTTGCAGGCCACATTCTTCACCACAGCTGGAAAGAGATCCGAAGTATTCTTACCGCGAGCTATCATCTGGAGAGAGCAAACGCAGACAGACAAACTAATTACTTTAATGTCATTACCATTACCATGGACATGCACACACAGACTCACCCACACACACACACAGACACACACACACACACTCACACTCACACTCACACACAGCACACACACACACACACACACACACACACACACACACACACACACACACACACACACACACACACACACACACACACACACACACACACACACACACAGACAACCCATAATTACATTTGGTTCCAACGCCCAGCTGTATGTCAACACAGTGTCTTTAAACAATTACACAGTTGGTTGGATCTGGATCTCCCAGATGATAATAGTTTTACGACCTCTCTTCTCATGAAAAAATGTATGCAACCCTGATACATGAGCTACCTCAGCATGGACCAGATCTCTCCTTAGACAGACAGATCTCCTTGGACAGACAGATCTCTGGATGAATGCAGGTTTTAGCTCATTGTACATTTATCTCACATTCATCCATTATGAACCAACCACATAGTTCATAATCAAATCAAACTGATGAGGTCCCAGTTGGGAACTATACCAGTTCCTTCTGTTCCCAGTTTCCTGGCTCCCAGGAACACAGTATGGTGGACCGGACAGGCAGCAGGTTTCATCATTTGTTATAATCATTGATAGTAAATGGTTGCACGATTGTAATATTCAATATTTAAATGTATATATTTAAATATTTGTTGTATCAACTTAGAAACATCCTCCAGCCTGGCGTTCTACTCGTGTCACATCCTACGTTTTATAAAAGACAACTAAATCCTCTGAAGCACCAAGTGACCGACCCAAACTCTAACGTTTCCTCCTCCTGCATGCTGACCTTTAGCTGTTCTCACTTACCGCCACGATGCGCTTCATGGCCTCCAGCTTCAGGGAGTCTTTGTTGCTGTCCAGCATCTCCTTCAGGTCATCGTGTCTGGGGAGGGAGGGGGGGCATCAGCAACATATTGACATCAGCAACATCGTGACATCATCAACCACACCACAGTCATGATATCAGCAACATCGTGACATCATCAGCCACATCACCGTCATAATATCAGCAACACTGGGCCATCGTCGTCATCATCATGATCATGATCATCATCATCATCATCATCATCATCATCATCATCATCATCATCATCATCATCATCATTAACATCTCCCCACCCCACTGCAGCTTGTTATCGTGGCATGAATCTCTGTTCTGATCATGGCTCCAAAAATGGGATTCATTGTAATTCAAAGAAGTACAAGACAGTTAAAACAATGTTTCTTAATTACGGTAAGTTGATCACAAATAAACTCTCAGCTCTCAGCTATAAAAGCAAAGCAAATCAAAGTCTTGACTTTTATGATGAAAAGGCAGTTAGGTCAAAGCAGCAAGATGCATCACTAAATTATACCACTTAATGTTATAATAAATCCCTTGCACTGTTTCCCCTATTAGCATATGTAAACAGAGGCTTTGGTGTGAGCGTGAAAGACAGCGTGTTACAGTCCCAGACAGAACAGCAGAGGATATGAGTGAAGGAGATCCAAGCTGACACCCGCCTCCACTCCCCACACGCTCTAAGCTGACAAGGCCTATCTCCACCCCTCCCTCACCATCTAAACACTAGTGACAGACCCAAACAGCAGGACTGAACCAAACCCTAACTGAAGACAACCACGTCAGTCAAGGTATGGTGGGGTTTTGATAATTAAATACTTTCTGACCGTGAGTTTTACCGTGTTTACAACAGATTTAAGCAAAAAAGGGTTAATAAATCGTTTGGAGTTGAATTAAAACAAAAGCCAGAAAAACTATGAATTTAAAGTAATGTTCATAAAAATCCATAAAAATAAATTGTATATCCCATCAAGATATTAAAACGATCTGCTTCAACTATGCCGTTGAGATGTCACAGACTGAAAGAACGAGAGAGAATGATTGTGTAGATGCTGTTTTCTAAGACCTTCAAACAACAGGGGTTTTATTGGCTTGAAAGCAAGCTCTTAAAGCACAAGAACAAGCCTCAGTACTCCGGAAATAGGAAATCTCTTGAACCTTGATTTTAAATTCAATGAATGTAGCCATTACACATTTTACCACAAATGCACAGGTCAGAGTGGCCAAAACTTCACAGTCTCAGATTAGAATAATTCCAGGTGAGATAGTCATGCTTCATGAACAGGCAAATATTTAATGTGTTTTGGGGTGATAAAGTTTAAATGAATAAATAAACATATCCTCCAGTTTATTCGATTGCATAAACACTAAAATCAAAAGTATCACACAATTATCAGACGATTACACTGAAAAAGCAAAACATTGGCTCAGATGTACAGCACTATAAGCAAGCACAATGTCAGCCTCACACTTTTTTCAGTGATTTGTGTTGCAAAACACTAAACACACTTGTATACATTAGACACAGAAGTATATCACGATGAAACTTCCTTGCAATTCCAAAGCACTGACTGTCAAATGACCACACCTATGAGCAAATTGGTTAAACACAGCCATCAGGTGCGCAAACACATGCTTACTTAATTGTAGACACACCAATAAGGTTCAAGCACTATACAAATGCAGCAGGTAAGTTCACCAGCCTTTACTTTAACAAAAATGGAAAGAACCGGAAGAAGAGTGAGGGTGAGAGGGGGAATCAACAGGTAGACGAAGAGGAAGAGGAAGACCTGCAGCAGGAGAACATGCACGAAGAAGTGGACCAAATCTCTCTCTCTCTCTCTCTCTCTCTCTCTCTCTCTCTCTCTCTCTCTCTCTCTCTCTCTCTCTCTCTCTCTCTCTCTCTCTCTCTCTCTCTCTCTCTCTCTCTCTCTCATGCAAAAAGGCAAGCTCATGCACATTTTCTGTTTTAAAGTCTTGCACACACACACATGCACACAGGTGCGGACAACACACATATTGTATGGACGCAATCACTTTGGAAATAGGTGGGCTGTGGGTTAACCCCAGCCATATGAATACCAAACACACAGTACAGGGATGCACACATACGCAAGCAGGCACACACAGTTAGACACACAACTTCACAACAAAACACATGCACACCTATACACCTACACACAAACCTACACACCAACTTGCATGCACACACATACACAGGACCGAATTTATCAAATGAAATTCGCCAAACACTAGTCAACCATGTCCTGAATCATGGATTGACTTCAGTTTTTCACAATTGTTTAAACACATTAATCTGAACATCAGACACTATTTGCACAATCTGAAACTCATGTACCAACTGCCAATCCAATTCTGCTGAACTCCAACCACATTTTCTGCATTAGACTCAGATGCCCATTCCAAAACACACATTTTTCACAACACTACACATAATTCTCTATATCTTGCACACTCTTCCTAAATTCCCTCTCTTGCTGTTCACACAGAACACACTGCCAATCACATTTCTAAACTTTTTGTTTTTGTGCAATTAGCAATCTGCAATTTGCTATAGAAGGGTCACAGATGTTTTGTTTACAGTATTGCCAATTTTCTGTTATCTCCTTATTTTCATCCCGTAACAATAGGTTTATTATTAACCCAAAGGGAAACTTGTACATTTCAAACAGGCTACTGTAACAGATACGTAAAAACACAGAAGAAAAACATTACTTTAACACATCAACAATGACCAATATACATAAGACACAGAGGCAACAGACAGTCAAGTCTGGAATTCAGTAGTGTGCAAATTTAGCAAGGATATTACCCTAGGCAAAAATTAGTTTTTGGTCCTATTGCATCTACAAAAAGGGAATCTGAATCCCCGGCCTGAGGTGAAAACCTCAAATTTTTGGTTAAGGGGGTGGTTCTAACGGTCTTAAATCGAGTTGGCGATACGGACAACCTGTTCCTTGAAGATATAATTCATTCAATTCCTGTTTGCTGTGATTTACAGTAGACTGCAAATACATTTGGGTACAAATGCAGTATTTGTTGTAACTGTAAAGTATTGTGTGTTGTTTGCTATTTAAGCGTACGTAAAAACATTATATGGTAATATTTTCAATCCAACAGGTGACAATATGGTTTCGATCAATTAGTGTTTCATTTTGCAAAGGCTCTGAGTTGTTTCTGCTTAAGCAATTGAAAAAAACTGTAAATAAAACAACATCCAATTCAAGACTCAAATGCAAGAAAAAAAAATGCATGTAAACCCGTTTGCTCGACCGTGTGTGTGTGTGTGTGTGTGTGTGTGTGTGTGTGTGTGTGTTGAGTTAGGACTGTGTGTGTGTGTGTGTGTATTTGTGTGTGTGTGTGTGTGTGTGTGTGTGTGTGTGTGTGTGTGTGTGTGTGTGTGTGTGTGTGTGTGTGTTGAGTTAGGTTGTATGTGTTTGTGTTTGTGTGTTTTTGTGTGCGTGTTGAGTTAGAACTTTCTGTGTTTGTGTGTGTGTTGAGTTGGGACTGTGTGTGTGTGTGTGTGTGTTGAGACTGTGTGTGTATGTGTGTGTGCGTGTGCGTGTGCGTGTCCGTGTGTGTGTGTGTGTGTGTGTGTGTGTGTGTGTGTGTGTGTGTGTGTGTGTGTGTGTGTGTGTGTGTGTGTGTGTGTGTATGAGTCTGACTCCATTAAACCTCCAGGACTATAAACCAACGCGAAGAGGAAGGGAGTGGGGGGCTAAGATGGTTCCATTAATGAAATGATTCCCAAATCTCAGCTTTATGTGTGTGTGTGTGTGTGTGTGTGTGTGTGTGTGTGTGTGTGTGTGTGTGTGTGTGTGTGTGTGTGTGTGTGTGTGTGTGTGTGTGTGTGTGTGTGTGTGTGTGTGTGTGTGCGTGCATGGGCTAGGAGGTGGGGTGACATTAAATAGGATCCTGGGATGACTTCGCAAGAGATCCAAACTAGTTTCCACGGCAACAAAGAATGCAATAAATGGCAGAGAGTGAATTCCTGCCTGCCTGTCTTGCCGCAGCACAAAACAAGGGGCTAGGGCAGTAAACACGCACACGCACGCACGCACTATTATTATTAATTCACGAAACAAATAGGTACGTTTATTCTTATTAATTTTAAATCAGGATTTTCTCAAAGGAATCATCAAGCAGAATATGATCAAGAACCGCGGACAATGTCTATTAAAAGCCTGGGTGTTGTAGATTATTTTTGGACTTGATCAGAACCAGGTCACAATATAATATATAAATAAATGGGTTTGTATAAATGGTGATGCTGTTGAAACAAGAACACAAACACAACACACTTACTTAAAACTTGAGCCTAAGTAATTTTAGATGAATGTTCTGATGTGAATTATCATGTTAATACAATTTCTTCAAATAAAACGCATGATGTGAAAGTACAAATCAAGAAGACACAATCTCTTAAACTTCAAGTGCCGATCAATAATAGAGTCCTTAAAGGTTGTATCAGCGATTCTAGGCCGAAACATAAATGATCAAATTCATGTGATCTTTCCTCACGATCCGCTAGCTGCCCGCCCCATAAGCAGACCGTCAAAAAATGCGTCTCTTTAGGCAGCAAATGCTCCGAGATCGGACAGAAAAGAAAATGGTACAACCAACCACTCAAAACTGAAGTAAATAGTATTCCAACCAATGTGGAATACATTGTGGGGTTTTGCTTCTGCGTTCATGATAATTTTTACTGGATGCACGAAACACGGAAGGGAGGGGCGAGCCACCTCCGTTAGTTTGGGATCTCGCTTCGAATACCAACAGAAGTGAAGTCACCTAACATCGCTGATACAACCTTTAAATCCATGATATACTCTTAAGGCACCGTCGCCAGGTCTTTGACTTACTACAGCGTAATGGATGCCATGGACTTGCCAAGAATGAACATATTCTCAAACATTCACCTTTAGTCTTTAAAGAGTAAAGACTAAATTCCCCAGACATTTGGAGCACTCCTCTGATTTCACTTTTCACTCTTATATATAATATTCAATTGAATACAATGTTTAATATGGCTGACATTTTGTTTAGTGACATCATTCTAAATGAGTGTGTTGTTGACACACTAAATATACCCTTTGAACTCGGGTCATACCATGCATGCTGTATGTAGGCGGGAACCTGACCTTACCATGCATGCTGTTTGTAGGGGTGTATCTGGACCGTACCGTGCATGCTGTATGTTGGGGCGCATCTGGACCGTACGGTGCATGCTGTATGAAGGGGCGCGTCTGGACCATACCATGCATGCTGTATGTAGGGCGCTGTAACGTCACCCAACACCCAGGACAGGACTCTTGTTTCCATTGAGTCGTTCAGCTAATCAACGACTGAATTCACAAGCAGCCCTGAATTATTGAACCCACCAGGTAGGTCTGCACACGCCCGCGACACTCGGGTTACCTGAAGCACAGCCTGTGGTCTGCCAGCCCTGGCTAACCAGCTGAAACACTCCTTGGAGCCTGGAAGTTAAGGCTAGCTAACTCTGGCTAACCCGCTGAAACACTCCCTGGAGTCTGGGGGTTACGGTTAGCTAACCCTGGCTAGCCCGCTGAAACACTCCCTGGAGTCTGGAGGTTAAGGATAGCTTACTCCGGCTAACCTGCTGAAACACTCCCTCTTAGAGGAGGTTGAGGCAAGGAAAGGCCTTTTTTGACACTCAAATCAGAGGGGATTGTGAGGGTCCTGTGGTGTGAGGAAGGAGAGTGTAGTGGAAAGAGGGCTGGATCTCACAGTCGAAAAGTACTAGGGCCGATCGCCAATAACCAACTCCCACTGTCCTTCAGCGAGGGAACATGAATCTGGACAAAATTGTAAATTGCAATGTGATTGCTGCATAATTGAGATCATTGAGATGCTAAACCAACAGACTGCAGACAATGCCTTTCCTGTGAGCGACTTTAAATGTTAATTAAAAAGTTAAATTAATTCAAAACTTCCAGTTACCTACCTCAGCTATTATTTTGAGGTGCCTCTGAACGGGGTAAGTGTGTTTCAGCCTCATGGACGTACAGCCCCAGAGACAGTTTCTCACCATATGTTTGTATATAAAACGGCAAACACAAAAATGCAAGCCACAATTGCATAAGATGTATTTGCCAGCTTGTGCAATGTCTTGAAACGCTAAGGTTGTTAATCCACTTTAAACCGCTCCTCTATGGTGACACCTGATGCCCGGTAAGGCCACACTGAGTATAGATGTGATGCTCATGTATAGAGCTGCAAGCCCCGGTTCCCTCTGGTGTCCTACCGCAGGGGTTGGGTCTGGCCGCCACCACCACCTCCACCTTCCTCCAGCGGGGCACGTTCCTCAGAGTTGTGTCCTCCTCCTCCACCTCCGCCGCCACCGGAGCCCCCGGAGCGGAGGTGGCGGAGTTCGTCTGGCTGCAGGGCGCTGTACCAGGCCTGGTGGGCTCCGTCAGGGCTGAGCACGGGGCTCTTGTCCTCCTCCTGGAAGCCCTGGACCTGGTTCTGCACCGTCTTCACCATGTTGACCGCGTTGACGGGCAGCTGCAGCAGCTTCTGCATGGGAGTCATCTTGAAGAACCGGATACCAAGGAGGAACTCAGAAAGGCCGAAGAAGTCAACGAAGGAGTCAACGAGGAATCCAAAAGAGCCCAATAGGGAAGCCAATGAGGAAGCCAACGAGGAATCAAAGAGGACTTGAAAGAGGAAGCCTAGAGGATACAACGAGGAGCGCTGCAGGCAGGGGGAGTGAGGTAACCCACCACTTGTTGCTGCTCCGGTTAGAGAGAGTGAGAGGTGAGAGAGAGCGCAAGAGAGCTAGTGTAGGAAAGTGAGCACGAGGACAAATGAGAGAGCGGCCAAGAAATACTGACACCACTACTCCAAGACACTGGCGCCTGCTGGAAGCAGGGATTGTGAAAGGATCGCAATCCAAAACATAATCAGCAAATCTTCTTCCGCGATTAGACACACAAGTTTTCCAAGATGCTTCAGGTTTTTGTTTTTTCTATAGCAGCTGTCAATACTCCAATCCACGAGCCGAGACCAAACGTATTCCAGATCGTGCCAGCTGTGTTCCTGAATGAGGTGCATCAGGGCTTGTCGCCGTAAGTCTTCGCCCACCAGTGGAGTTCTGTTCCGTGTCCCTGGATCTCACAGCATCCCAGAGGAACGTGTCTTACTGTACACATCCAGAGGCAGATGCTGACCGGGCGAAAGAGGAGAGGGGACTGCGAGAGAGACGGAGACAGAGAGAGAGGGGTGTGGAGTACAATTTGTCACCAGCTTCTCCTCTCACAGCTCCTCCTCCTCTCCTCTCTAGCTCCACCTACTAATGCTCGGCTGGTTTCATGCAACGCTGCCGAGGACAGAGAACCACCGTCTCTCTTTGTCTCGCTCTCTTGCTCTCTCTCACTCCCTCGCTCCTCTCTATCACAATATTTCCCTCCGAATGCACACTCCCTCTCACTCCGCTCTCACACCTAATTCACACACTGTTGCTTTATCCTCTCTCTCTCTCTCTCTCTCTCTCTCTCTCTCTCTCTCTCTCTCTCTCTCTCTCTCTTTCTCTCTCTCTCTCTCTCTCTCTCTCTCTCTCTCTTTCTCTCTCTCTCTCTCTCTCTCTCTCTATGATCTGGCGTTCTGCTCTGTTATGTTGACATTCTGCCTCTGTGATCATTTCCCCTACACACACAAACACACACATACATACACACACACACAAACATACATGCACGCACACACACAAACATACACACATGAAAATACACACACACGCGCGCGCACACACACACACACACACACACACACACACACACACACACACACACACACACACACACACACACACATACACACACACACACAGCATCCTTCAATGTCCTTATCTCCGCCTCTTGCATTTGCATGTAAATTCTCTGGTTCATTTAATTTCTGTCTCTCTCTGTATCTCTCTCTGTCTCTCTCTCCAGCTCTCTCTATCATTCTCTCCCCTTTCTACTCCTTTATTACTCTCTGGGGTCCCTCTTTCTGGTCTTATTTCTTCTCCTTCTCGCTCCTTTCATCTCTGTGGGCCCTCAGGAAACATCTTTTTGCCTCAAATCATTTAATATTCCACTTTTCTTCCTTCTCTTCTAACATGAGTCAGCTTTCACATCTGTGTCATGATGGAGCAGGTCTCTTGTTCTATTACTCTATCTCTCTCTCTCTCTCTCTCTCTCTCTCTCTCTCTCTCTCTCTCTCTCTCTCTCTCTCTGTCTTCTTTTCTCACTCTCAACTCTCTCTGTCTAAATGCATCCCTCTTCCTCTCTGTCTCTCGCTATATTTACATCTCACTATCTCTCTTGCTTTTGTTGACATACAAGATGTGCAACATGTGTCACAAAGAATGTGAGTGAGAGGCTCTCAAAGTCAGACATTGTTCATAGCATGTCTAGATTTGGTGTTTGCTAGTTACGAAAATCTGACTTTCTATTAAAATCAAAATTCTGATGGCAGAAGAGAACTCAAATCTGCCTCGGATGGGGCGCATCACTCGCTTCATCTGTTCGGACCAATCACAGCGCTTGAGGCAGGGATCTGGGACACTTGTTTACCACAGACTCAGTCAGCCATATTAGACTGTAAAAAAGGGTCTAAAGGTCTCAATAAACAGCTTGGAAACTGGGCGCTGTAGAAATATACTTATTAAAAAACCTTATTAAAGCTTTATCCACATGTTCAAATTAGTTTCCTTTGGCAGAACATCTCCTTAACGAGCCAGGATACAAAGGACTTTTTCACCTTTGGCAGCTAGTCTCTGGCCCAGCTGCCAAACCAAGACACAGTAGGACTGCTGGTTCTGAGGTTCTGCTATAACATAGTAGGACGGCTGGATCAGAGGTTCGGCTGTAACATAGTAGGACTGCTGGATCAGAGGTTCTGCTGTAACATAGTAGGACTGCTGGATCAGAGGTTCTGCTGTAACATAGTAGGACTGCTGGATCAGAGGTTCTGCTATAAGACAGCAGGACTGCTGGATCAGAGGTTCTGCTGTAACATAGTAGGACTGCTGTATTAGTTGCAAACTCATGATAACCGATTGGTTGAGTTAATGACCAAGTTAATAACTCAACAGTCACAGTTATAGGTTATGATGCATTACATGAAACTTAGGGTTAGTTTACAATTTGTATACTGATACCGTATTAATTGTTTCATTAATGAATTGACAATGTTCAGCACATTCAACAAAAACCTACTAAACATTAGTTCAATATGGATGCCTTAATTGCAGTCGGAACATGAGTTAGTCACAGCTAACTAAATAAACATGAATAATTTATACATACGCACAAACGCAGCCTTGAAATGAACGTTGGCCTTCACTGAATGAAGTCTAATAAAACCCAGTTACTTAAAAGGGTTTTTGGGTTGCCTTGGGTATCTTTTATATCACTTTATTCTCAGAGAAAGAGAAATCCCAGCCCAAAGACGACATGTGTGCGACTGGAGTCGTGTTGCAGGCCTGTTGAAGCAGACTGCCTCTTAGAGGAGAATTTCACCAGTGGATACTTATACCGGTGGCGTATTAAAAGTGGGTCATATATGTAGTCGAATAGTAACATAAATTTGGTGCCTTCTTGACCTGAGCAAAACAGACTTTTTGGAGCTTGTGGATTGAAGACATGAACTCCCACAATGCCAATCAACGTTAAATCACTGAGGGACGTAAAATAACAGCCAATCAGCGTTCACTCCCTGCAGTCCAGAGTGAGCTGCAGCATGGAGGAGAAGAGATTGTTGCTGTTTGCGTAGTTCTCGAGATCTATGTCTAAATAATA
This sequence comes from Gadus macrocephalus, assembly GCF_031168955.1. Classification (NCBI taxonomy): domain Eukaryota; kingdom Metazoa; phylum Chordata; class Actinopteri; order Gadiformes; family Gadidae; genus Gadus; species Gadus macrocephalus. The sequence continues at coordinate 22,502,910 of NC_082390.1, read as the reverse complement.
TTATATTATAGAATATATAGGTATCTATATAATATAATATATAATATCACAGCCAAAAGATGTGTGCGCCTCCAGATGCTATTATGAATTGAAGACTGCGTCGGGTTCTCAGACCTCTCTAGTATTCCCACAACAAGAAAAGACTCGTTGTGAGGGTTATCTCGGCCAGAGTCCTGCACGGGTTCGGGTACCAGCGTCTAATTTTCCATCGGGTGAGGGTCGGGCGTCGGTATCAATTTATAGCGGGTCTGGTCGGGTGCGGAATGCAATACGCGGGTACAGGTTTGCAAATAAGCCCTGTGTATTGAGTCTCAGACATGGTGGAGAAGGAATTAGGTGAAGAAACGTTGGCTTTGACTCTCTGAAGTCCAGATTGAACCTCGACTTCAGATTGATGTGGAAGGACCGTAGCCTTCAGAGATCCCGACGCAGCATTTATTGATAATATCATACAGAGGCTCACACAGGTTTTGGCTTTGATATTATATATCATATTATAGATGTCAAATATTATATTATATCATTTTGATAAAGAACTCCAGGTCTCCCGCCAGAGCTCCGGGACTATATCTTAGAGAACATGGCCAATAGCTGTGTGCACCGGATAATATTAGGATGGATGATGATGGATTGGATTAGCGCTTTTCTAGACACTCAAAGACGCTTTACAGTGAAGGCGGGGACCACATTCACCATCACCAGTCTGTAGCACTCACATGGGTAATGCACGGCAGCCATTCTGCGCCAGACCACTCACCACACACCAGCTTGAGGTGGACAGTAAGGGAATTAAGGAGTCAGCCATTATATATTATACAGGAGGAAGATCAGGGGGCCAGATTGAATGTGCCTGGTTGGGCCAAGACACCGGGGAAGCCTCTACTCTTTGCGATCAGTCTCTTGGGTTCCTTTATGACCACAGTGAGGGAGGATCACAGTATTAAGTCTCCTCTGAAGGAAGGCACGTTCCATAGCACAGTGTACCCGTCACTGCACTGGGGCAATCGGGATAGATGTTATGGCCAGAGGGAAGAGTACCACCTATTGGCCACCACCCGTTAACACTTACAGCACCTGGTTTACCCAGGCGGTCTCCCATCCATGTACTAACCAGCCCCGACCATGCTTAGCTTCTGAGATCAAACGAGATCGGGCGTGACCATGGTGGTAAGGCCAATTACGTATAAATGACTGCGTCTCTGGTACTATATCATTGCTTTTGTAGCGCTCGTGTAATCTACCGGTCACTAGTGATGTTACGTTTTGCGTCGAGGCATCGAGGCGTGTGTCGAGTATCTCGGCTCCTCCCCCAGCGAAGCTCCGCTTCGAGTAGGATTCACGTTGGCAAAATGACGTAGGGTGTGACGTTCGAGGCTTCGCCTCGGGCTTCTGCTTCGAAATATGGGTTCAGTATTGGCGGGAGATTTCGACTATAAAGATGTCCCGTATACGATCACAACCTTGTGGTATATTCAATATACCACTAGTCTGTGATCGTAGTAGTTTGAGCATTGCATTTTCTGTAGTATCAATCGAAACATCACACATTGTGTAAACATCACGTAGGGAGCTACGTGAAACATTACCCCCCCTGCACCTCCCTCCAAAGTTACACAAAACACTGTCCCCCACATCTCATCCACATTTCCCCTTTTACAAAATCAGTTCTATCATTCTGCCAAAAAAATTCAATAACCACTGTCCGAACACTTTAATGGCTATTAAATTAATGAGTCCTTCTCAGTTATCATGCAGTGTGGGTCGGCTTAGCTCAGGTGGTAAAGCAGTTGATCTGTAACCAGTAGGTTGCTAGTTCAATCCCCAGCTCCTCCTAGCTCAGTGTTGTCTTCACCCTGTCACTTTGCTCCTGACAGCTGACTGTCGCCTTGCATGGTTGACTCTGCCGTCAGTGTGTCAATGTGTGTATTTACCGATGTAAGTCGCATTGGATAAAAGCGTCTGTTAAGTCACACTTTTGCCAAATGATTTATTTTCTAGCATGAGCTCTGTGCCATTTTATGAATGTCACACTCACACACATGTATCACTGAAATGACTTCAATTCTCAAATGATTTAATGTTGTATCGGCACACGAAGCAAAAATCACATTTTGGGTTGGGTTGTCATAATTTCATTCACCACTAGATGTCCCTAGCGTACTCATTTGAAGCTTCGAGCACGAACCACTTTGGTGGTTCATCTGGCTTTGAGGCTTTGACGTTTCATGAGGCATCATCTCGGCACCACTACCGGTCACACCGTTCACACGGTAACGTAGCGCAAATTCACACCGGTGTACTTTCTATACCGTTTTTATACCATACACCCCTAAATCTGGCACTGATCTGATCTATAGGTCTTTAGTGTTAGTGGGTCCCACCCCCTAGGCGGGTTTGAAAGTGAGGAACTAGTGCTTGTAGTTCGTTAGAGCCCCCCCCCCCCCCTTACACTTCCTGCTTTAAAAGACGGAAAAATCTTAATTTAGCGCAATTTAAAGCAGGAAGGGATCTCTCCCGTCTCAGGGGAAAATGAGGGAATGCAAGACCATTCAAAAAATGACTGGGTTTCTAACAATACAAAGCTTAATGCAAATGAGTGAAGTGTCCCTTTAAAGCAGCCAACCAGTGGCACTGCCAGTGTGACCGTGGACACGTCATACTAGAAAAGAACCAGACTTAATCTGTATTCAGGTCATCCAAAAAGGGATAGAGAATTATGAGAAATGATCATGAATGAGCAGGGATGAGCAGATAACACAGTCCTACCGGAGAGTCATCAGCCATGAGAAAGGATGATGTTTCCAAGGAAACAGGACTCCACAATACAGGCAGGGCCATCACTGTCACTGCTTAAAGAGGAACCCGTTCACCGGCTGCGGCTTACGGGGCGCTGCAGTCATGAAGAACGGTTGTCATTGACAGTAGAGAACGCTGCAGGTGCCTTTTATCATTTTGTCTGCTGAGGATAAACCTCATTCAGTTGTACCTTGTTTTGTCCACATGGGGCATAATAGAAGATGTAAAGAGCATGCATAAACTGCCTTTTAAGCAAGAAAATATCATATGAGACTATTATGAATGGCATAAAGGGAGGGAGGCTGTTTTCTATTGCAGAAAGTGAAAGTCATCCATTCCCATCAGTGTTGTATTAGTGCCAATGACTCGGAGCCCCCTGCTGACAGAAACATTCAGTTTGCTTGAAGCAGGGATTCTATTCACACAGGCGCCTAACACTAGATCAGCATCTCAGATAATCTCTCAATGTGATTCATTTAAATGGTTGGTCTCTGCATTCAATGCCACATAACCTTGGCCCGGAATAATTTATTGTCTAGATATTATAATGTTATTATGATCTAATGATGGATTTTGCTGAAAAAATACATGCCATTCTATTTACTATTTAGTCATTATCTTAGAGACTTTTAACCAAAGTACCGGTCATTAAGGCGTCAGTTGAGCTCAGACATCTTTCTCGAAGATAACATCAAGAATTTATGGCATGTCACTTAAACGAGTCTCATGACATGCATGACAACAGGGGTGTTGTTAACATGTCATGATGAGCGGAGCCAGACTAGAGGGACGGACCCCTTCCAGCCAACGCTAGTTGGGGTCGTTTTTCAGAAGGATGCTGGCTCAGGATGTGGAGTCAAAATCCAGTCAACAATATCTACGAGTCAGTAATCACATTCACAATTTAAAGCCAGCCAGAATCAGTAGAATTAAATTAAAGGGCCATATAGTGAGAAGGGTCAGGTTGTTGATGCCAACATATTGGGTTTCAGTCTCCAGTGTGAATTCTGCTCGGGGGCTTTTCCATAATGCTGTAAACAACGCCACAATGTAATGACAACATGAGTTGTAGCTGATTTGTTTGAATGGTTTTATTTATCAAAGTACAAATATAAATATGCAACACAGAACAGCAGTTGGAATATGTTGTTTAAAGTAAGTGTGTGTAGCTGGAAGCCTCTGTCTTTCCCTCTATGCCAGGAAAACACAAAATAACATTCTCATCAGAGATACTTCTGCCTTGGTAAAATATTCAGCACAAGTATTAAATTAATTTGCCCTCTGTGACAAAATTCCTAATGTCAAATATAAAAAGTTAACAGTATGCACCAATGTGTCTGACTAATGTACTAGATGGGCTAAGGTAATAGCCTATAATCTTTTTCTGAACTTTCTAACCATCCCCTGCTGCTTTCATATTCAGCAAAGAGTTATATTTAGTAGAAGTAGCATTAAGTACCGCCAGCAGAACAATGAGCTGTCCATACTAGAGGTGCTGAATCCCTAGCAGCCACCGACACCAGGGCCTGTGGGCTGGGAGAGGATCATCGGTTATACCGTTATCCTGTTCAAACGCTACGCAAATTCCGCTCTCATAACTAATATGAGCTAAGTACACCTGTTTACTGACCATGGAACAAGAAATAATACGAAAAGGACAATAACACCAAAAAACGTCAAAGCGATTTAATATGGACTTTGTACGTCAATTTCGAAAAAGCATTCTACATCTCCATGTAACGGAAATGGATAACTCTATGAAAAGTCCCGCCCACTTTTCTCCGCTAATCCTATGTAGCTGAAAGTCCCGCCCTCTTTCTCGCCAATGACGCTCATGATGGGCATGCCGTTCCAGTCCAGATCTGAACGCCTGGGATCGAGTAGGTTGGCCTGTGTGTATGTATCGCCCAGGGGTTTTACATTGACTTTATAAACCATGGATACCATTAAAACACATTGCAAAGGCAATCCAAACGGAACGCGACCAGACGCCACCTTCTCCGGAGCAAAGAGTAGGTATGGAGGACAAAGTCAGCTATCCTTCAGCCGCAAATCACAGCAGACAGCCCAACGTAAGCAGGTCAACTGTAGTTAACAACAACCGATTCATGCACGCACTGCTCCAATAATAACACAAAGTGTGTGTGCAGACACCTGGCGTTCCTTAGGCTGCACCATGTAGCCCAATGAAACACACTTCCTATATATCTCAGCAGCCAGGAAATTACATCCCCATTGCACCTCCCCCTCCCATACAGCACCACGGACAAGGCTTCTCTAGACTGCCGTGGAACGGCGTCCACACATCCACCAAACTCGTACCTCTTGTAGTCGGAGGAGAAGATGCCCCCACTGGCCGGATCGTGGCCGTACTCCGGCTCCCCGACACTAGACGAGCCTCCCTTCTCATCGCTGAACGCGGAGCTGGCCGACATGGCGCCTAGGAGCAGAGCGATGGATGGGCTTAGTGCAGGAGGGATCGCTCTTAAAGGCGCACAGCGTTATCTCGCCCGGATACCGCGATGCTGCGAGTGTCGTCCAAGCGGCAGATGCTCCAGTCACGTGATCTATCCATCCAGCCATGGTGCCCCGGTAGGCCTATAGTAACCCATTAAATTATCCAGTCAGGCCATAGCAACCAAATACATCCAGTAGGGCCATAGCAACACAATATATCCAGTATGGCCATATCAACCCAATACATCCAAGTAGACCACACTTATTAATTTTTTTCGATAATGCGCAGAGTACAGAGTAGTAGCCCATACATTAGTCTCCTTCAAACCTTTACCCAGCAATGCCTTATTGAATTTGTTGAGTTTAATCAGAATTTGCGTTCTAAATGTACATTGCGGCTACCTGTATAGGCCTATTCTTGTTTTTTCAAATGTACATTGAATCTGAAATATGCCAAAAGTCTGAATCAGTCTGAATCTTTAAGTAGACCTAGCCTGGCTCCGCCCGCCTAAGTACTTCCGCTCAATTTGAATTTCCCTTCTCTGTACAAATGAAATGAAATGAAGTGAAGTACGAGGGTCTGGTAGAACCAGGCTAAAGTAGACCTATGGATCCATAACACATGAACATATTACATTCGCCACAAGGTGGCACTTGAACGCAAGTTACGAGAGGCTCAGTGATTTCATTTGTCATTCATGACTAAAAACTCTCCTTAAATAACTTCTCAAAGAGAGAGAGAGAGAGAGAGAGAGAGAGAGAGAGAGAGAGAGAGAATTGCTATTCAAATTGAAATTCCAATTTGTTACTGTGCGTGATATTTGGTATATTACGCAGCCCCCTGCAGTACATGGTGAATAAATATAGTGGGTCAGGGCTCATGTCACCAGGGTTCTATTGGTATAGATCAGTGGTTCCAAAACTATTTACCTTCTCAGCACCGCTCCCTATTCACCAGCACTGGAGGGGGGATGAATATGAACATGGTGTAAACATGGACCGTGAATGGGTGGGGCATGGGCGTGTGTGCATGTGTGTGTGTGAGATAAAGTTTGGTGCCAAACTGTGTGTGTGTGTGTGTGTGTGTGTGTGTGTGTGTGTGTGTGTGTGTGTGTGTGTGTGTGTGTGTGTGTGTGTGTGTGTGTGTGTGTGTGTGTGTGTGCGTGCGTGCGTGCGTGCGTGCGTGCGTGTGTGTGTGTGTGTGTGTGTGCGTGTGTGTGTGTGTGTTAAAGTGTGTGTGTTTGGTTGAACTCTGGCTGTGTCTAAGTGACTGTGTTGTTGGTGACTGTTAGTGGTGTTGGCTGTACACCCTGCTGTCCTCTGGAATGTGAAAGATGATATCATGACTTGTGACAGCAGTCTCCGTCATGCGCATGCTCTCCCTCTCTCTCAGCTCAGGCATGTCCTCTCCAACAGGAAGGGAAAGGGGAGATAGCGTAGCACATTTCCACTTTTGTAGCCATCATGTTGAGGTGGGGACAAATACTTGTGGCATTCAGCGATATCTGTCACTGCTGAAGCGTTCTTGTTTCACTAATTTAGTGTCCAACAATGTGGCAAATTCTTTGCAAAGAACCTCAGAAAAGACAAAATATTACATTGAGCAGAAATCTGTATAGTCAACCTGAACAAGTGATGGGTCTGCATCCTCTAAACACCATGACAAATATCACTGGCAGAAATACACAAACTGAGCCAAGGTTGCAACGTTGGGAAGGGGAAGTAAAGCCAGGCAAAGGAGAGATTTAGAGGAACACTTCCCATTTGCATTACGCTTTGTATAGTTAGAAACTCCTAATTTTTAATGATCGTGCATCATTCCCTCATTTTCCCCTCAGATCAGTTTCTACCGCTAGCACTTCCTGCTTTAGATGACACAAAAGGACGAGAACACAAAGAGAAGGGGGGGGGGGTGGGGCTCTAGTGAGACTACAAACACTAGTTCATATTCAGCTTTATTGGCCAGGTTTGCGTAAAAAATAAGGAATTTGACTTTGGTTAACCCTTTGCTCTCAAAGTACAACACTCAACACTTAAGCTATTGTTAATATATTAAAAATAAAACAGAAAATAGAAAACAGTACAAAATATTAATACACTGTTAAGTATACAGCATAACAATACAATTTAATATAATAATATAAGGGGAAGAAATGGTGCGATATCAGTGCAGTCAATATACGGTCAGAGATTTAGGATTTCAATATAAATAATATAACTGCAAGCGGTGATTAACGCGGTCCGAGCAAAATTAAAAGTCAAGAACACACTAATGGAAGGTATATAAAGATGACATATAATTATGAAGGAAAAATGTTGATGAAGATGTTCTACTTAAAGGTTGGGTATGGGATTTGCAAAACGCCAGCAGATTTAGAAAATAAACAACTCAAATGGTCCTACCCTCAACGCTGACTCTGACTCCACCCATTCCAAGTACATGGACGCGCAATCATGCACAAGTGAACACAGATGCGCGAGAGCGAGCCATTAGCTAGTTAGCTAGCTCCAGTAGCTACCGCAGGATAACAACAAACAGAAGCTTGCTCTGGGTCACGAGGTTTGAGTCCCAGCACGAAGGGGTCGCGCGGGGAGCGGGGGAGTGCAGTGCGACCGTTTGATTGACGTACTTACTGTCCAATGCAACTCGGTGGCTCTGGAAATCATTGGCTGGAGTTTTTCGAGCCCTGCCCGTTCCACAGATGATTGACTTGTTTAATTTTCATTTCAGTACTTCTAACTCAGTTGCTGTAAGTGGGTTATGATAAGGATTTCAAGTAATTTTGCAAAAATTGCCAAAAAAGCGAATTCAATACCCAACCTTTAATGCAATACTGTGCCTCGGCTTTCAGGTGAGCTGCAAAGCAATGGCCAAATGTCATGTTAAGCTTGACAGTACATAACAAAGACCCACACAAAAGACACATAAAACATAGAACATAATTTCATCCATGCAGTATCCTTCCAAGGATCCCACTTAGACACGACTTATAGGCAGATAAAAGAAAAAGGGACATCCCTACACATAAGACATATAGCCCACTTCCATCTGGTTGACAGGCCAGGTTAAGTGCTGTATGTTTGATTAAAGTGACAGGTGCTTATAGGTGCAAGTGATATGCAAATTGGCATGGAGCAAGTCATGTGCAAATCTGCATAAGGTCCAATAAATGAGTACATAGTTAAGAAAACTCAGAGTATATAAAAACAGAGTAGAAATTAGTGCGTATTATACTATTCCGGGCCACTGGGGGAGTCTGCATTCCTGATATACAGGTGTAGGGATGTAGAGTTGTTAAGAGATTTCATGGTTCTGCAGTATGTGCCGTTGAGGAAGCGGGAGGTTTTAGTTTTGATGGCCCTCAACCTTCTACCTGATGGGAGTGGATTGAAGAGGGAGTTGGCAGGGTGTAATTTATCCTGAAGAGTTTTCAGGCCTCTACTGTGGATACGGGCCTCGTAGATGTCTGAGATGGGAGGGAGACTGCAGCCAACTATCTTGGAGGCTGTATGGACAATCCTGTCTGTTGCATCCTCTGCTGGACAGTAGAGTTGCCATACCAGACTGTGATTGAGAACGTAAGGACGCTCTTAATGGTGGCTTGGTAGAACTGCTGCATCCCCTTGCAGGCCACCCCAAACTTCTTTAGTTGGCGGAGGAAGAAAAGAGCCTCTGGTGGGCTTTTTTAATAATAGCAGTTATGTTATCTTCCCATTTCAGAGAGGAGGAGATTATTGTGCCCAGAAATTTGAAGCTGTCTACCCATTCCACCACCGCCGCATTGATGGACAGGGGCGGGGTCTACTTCCTCTGTCTTCGGAAGTCCACCACTAGCTCCTTAGTTTTTGCAATATTTAGCTCTAGGTTGTGGTTGGAACACCATTCAGTTAGGGAAAGGACCTCATTCTGTAGGCAGTGTAATCATCCCCTGAAAACAGCCCTATGAAGGTTGTATCCTCAGCAAATTTAAGCATTTTCACTGATTCACTGTGTGATATGCAGTCATTACTAGTGTACAGAGAATATAACAGAGGTGATAATACACACCCCTGGGGGGCACCAGTGCTAATGTGTTTTGCCTGTGACAACTTGTTATTGATTCTGACAACTTGTATTCTTTGCTGTAGAGAATCTAAAATCCAGTGACATAAGGAGTTCTGGACACCCATGTTTTCGAGTTTATAGAAAAGTTGCTGGGTACAATCGTATTAGAAGCAGAGCTGTAGTCTATAAAAAGTACCTTTGCGTAGTTGCCTGGGGATTCAAGATGTTGTAGAATAGAGTGGTTACCAAGTGACATGGCATCCTCAACAGACCTATTAGTCCAATATGCAAACTGAAAGGGGTCTAGACAGACAGCTTTGGACAGATGATCACATATGATTTTTTCAAAGATTTTCATTATGACAGATGTAAGAGCTACCGGTCTATAATAATTTAAACCAGTGATGCTGGGCTTCTTGGGCACAGGAATAATAACAGCTGACTTAAAACATGTGGGGACTCTGCATTCCCTCAGAGACCAGTTAAAAATGTCTGTGAGTACTTGGGTGAGTTCATCAGCACAATGTTTGATGGTAGCAGAGGATACGAGGTCAGGGCCTGCGGCTTTCCTACAATTCTGCTTTTTTAGGAGTCGCCTAACCTCATCCTTCTGTATGACAAAAGGCGGTGCTAGGGTTTTGATGCCCGTTGGTTGTATAAGGGCATAATCCCGATCTTTATCAAAGCGGCAATAAAATTCATTAAGGCTGTCAGGCAGCCTAGAGTCGTCACTGACTACTGGCACAGTGCTAGAGTAGTTGGTAATCTGCTTCAGGCCTTCCCATAGCCCTCTGCTGTCATTGACATTTGCTCTCTAGTTTATGCCTTTAATCAGCTTTGGCTTTCTTAACAGCTCTCTGAAAATCATATTTGGCTGCTCTGGAAGAAATATAAATATGACAGAGTTAATTATGAAGGAATAATGGTTAACGAAGAAGTTCCCCTTAATGCCATACTGTTTCTTGGCAGTCCGATACTTGGAAACTAATGAGCCAGAATGTTGATTTCCTGATGAATTTCAGGTGCTGTTCACAAATGACAGAATGTCATGTTTGGCTTGTTCATATTGCTCTAACCAGGATTCAAACTCTCAACCTAAGGAACACCAGTATGCGGCATTATCCCGTTGAGCCACTGACATTGGTGACTGCATGAACCCTCATTCACATGGAGAAAATGTCGATTGATAAGCGCACAACATCAAGAAAACTCCAAGCACACATTTCACAAAAGAATTAAGGGCTTTCTTAAAATAGTACAGATCAGAAAATTTGCACTGTTAATGGTAATCACCTAATGATAGCCGTATGGTATTTTATACAATGACAAAATGGTCATATCGGCAAAATGGGTTGAGACTGTGGACGTTTAGCTTTAATATGAAATTGTGGGGAAAGTAAAGGTTTTTATAAATGCATCTGATCCTAGAGATTATAATTCATGATTTTTTACAATAGCTCCACCTTTGGTGCAGTACCACAAATTTGGATTTATGGGTAGCTTCGCTGCTCGGACCCCTAATAAATACAGTGCAAGGCAGTTCAATACAATGGCAATATACTAACAACAACATTGGAATTAAAAAAATTAAATATACATGAGGTAAGTGGGGAACAGTTTTGATAGCCCTTGTTCAGTGAAAGGGTGGGGGCTATCTCTGAGCGTTCAACAAATTGACGCTTGGGGAAAGAAGGTGACTTTGTGTCGGCTGGTTTTGGCAAACAGTGCCCTGTATCGCCTATCAGAGGGAAGGAGGTTGAACATTTTGTGACCAGGATGTGAGGGTTCTAGGGCGATTTTTGCTGCCCTTTTCCTGAACCTGGACTGGTACAGGTCCTCGATGGTGGGAAGGTCAGCTGCAAGGATCTTCTCCGCAGCCCGTATTGTCCATTGCAGTAGGGCCCTGTCCCGTTTGGTGGCTGACCCAAACCATACAGTGATCGAGGTGCAGCTGACAGACTGAATGATGGCTGAGTAGAAGGTGGTCAGCAGCACTTTAGGCAGATTAAACTACCTTAATTGTCGAAGGAGGTATAAACTCTGCTGGGCCTTTTTCTGGACAGAGTAAATGTGGGGCCACCATTTTAGGTCCTGTTAAATGGTTGCACCCAGGAACCTAAAGGAATCTACAGTGGACACTGTGTCGTTCTGGATGGTGAGGGGGGGGGACTTCTCCGAAAGTCCACTGTCATCTCCACAGTCTTCTTGTGGTTTAACACCAGGTGGTGCTGACTGCACCATTGGACCAGCTGTTCCACCTCCTGTCTGTAAGCAGACTCTTCACCATCCTGGATCAAACCAATGACGGTGGTGTCATCTGCAGACTTTAGGAGTTTTACGGACGGGTTCTCACCCGGGGATTCCACCGGACGCGTTAAGGCCGATCCATACCTCCGGATCCGGACGAAATTAGTCCGTCGCCCCAAACGTTGCCCCCGGAACTACCCTTCATACCTCCGTCTGTTTTCAGCGTTGTTATGGATGTTACGCAATAAATCCTCTAGAGGGCAGTGACTGTCGTTTCACAAATTAACGGCATCGACAATCGCAATCATGACATCTGTAGAGATGATTTTGCTTTGCGTCATCCGAAATCGGCAAAAAAAAGTGCAAAAAGTGTGCGGTGGCATATGTGACACCCCTCACCAACCCGCAGATTATCTCCTCAAAATGTTGTGACCAGTTACAACTCATTGCCAAAGCAGGGGGGAAATTAAATAAAAAGGTCAGGTTTATAGTATAATATAAGTATATTATATATTATACTACTCTATCTGTTTTCGCGAATGGTCTGACTTTTGACTCTATCCTGCCGCCTCGATTTCCGGTGGTATTGCTCCGGTTCTCCCGGAGCACTCCGGATTCGTAAGCTCAGAGGCGACGGACCCATTTACGGACGAATCACCTCCGGGACCGGACGAAACGGCCCGTATCCGTATTTACCGTAGGGTGTGAATGGGCCTTTATGGCAGCGTTACGCCTCGTTTCCACATACGTACATTCTCGTATGCGATCCAACCGTCTCCGACCGAAAGTCCATTCATTCCTATGTGATTCTCCGTAATGTCAGTTTTTCCTCCGAGACTCCTCCCCTCCGTAAGATTTCTGTCCGGTATGTCCATAATATACGTTCAAAAAATTTTACTTTCGCCGTCGTTTTACGGAGATACCGTATGAAAGTTTTTATGTTTTTCACAAAACTTGTAAGTACCTGGCAGGCCAAACTCCTCACCGATCTCTTTCCAAGCCTGGTTGGTTTTGTTTTTATCTCTGTATATGTCGATCCTCATGTTCCAAAGTACCGGTCTCCTAAAAACGGCCATTATCATACGCTCCCACATCTCATTTTCGTCCGCTTACCCGGGGTCTGGTCGCGGGGGGAGCAGCTCAAGCAGGGGGCACCAGACTTCCCTTTCCCGGGCCACATTGACAAACTCTGACGGGGGGATCCCGAGGCGTTCCCAGGCCAGTGTTGAGATATAATCTCTCCACCTAGTCCTGGGTCTTCCCCGAAGTCTCCTCCCCGCTGGACGTTGCCTTGCGGCTCAGCTCTCTTTTCGTTACAACGGTGCGGTAAAACGAACGCAATACCGCCCCCGCAGCTCAGATTCTCCGGCCAATCTCACGCTCCATAGTACCCTCACTCGCGAACAAGACCCCGAGGTACTTGAACTCCTTCACTTGGGCTAAGGACTCATTTCCTAGTACCCGGAGTAAGCAATCCATCGGTTTCCTCCTAACATCTTTTGTCCGTAAATAAATTCATGCCCGTACGTAAAACACTAGCGACTCCTTCCGTAAATTTACGGAAGCACGGATACGAAAAACATACGTATGTGGAAACGAGGCGTTACGGCTGCGGCACGGAACGGCTGCGACTCTGCCCTGCTTGCATTTCCACCGGGCGTGTTACGGCAGCGCAACGTGCATTGCGAGCCAGCCGTATTCATGCGAGATCACGAGATCACGCGATAATCCTAAACCTAATGTACTCAACTTCCACTCCCAAAACGACTGCAATTAAATGCCACGCTTTGTCCTTCCGGCCATTGCCCTTATAAAAAGGATGATTTGGTACATAAATGACGTTGTGATAGGCTACATGAGCTGAGTATTATGTCTTATTTAGAAAATTGACCGGATGCTCTATGGCTTTTACTTACGGCCAAGACGTGCCGCAGCCGTAACGCTGCCGTATGGCGTCCGGTGGAATCAGGCCTTTAGAGGTGCAGTCATTTGGGTATGATGGAGAAGAGCAGCGGGGAGAGGACACACCCCTGTGGGGCACCAGTGCTGATTGACCGGGTTTTGGATGAGATGCTCCCCAGTCTGACATGCTGATGGTTGTCAATAAGGAAGCTGATGATCCACTGACAGGTGGTAACTGGGTGAGCCTCGGAGGACATGCCTTGATGGTGTTGAATGCCGAGCTGAGGTCCATAAACAGGATCCTGGCATACGTCCCTGAGTAATCGAGGTGGTGCAGTATGTATTGCAGTCCCATGTTGACAGCTTCATCTGCCGCCCTGTTTGCCCTGTAGAAAAACTGTAGGGGGTCCAGCAGGGGTCCTATAATGTCCTTCAGGCGGCTCAACACCAGTCTTTCAAAGGATTTCATGATCACAGACGCCAGGGCAACAGGCCTGTAGTCATTTAGTCCTGTGAAGGAGGGTTTTTTGGGGACTGGGATGATGGTGGAGCATTTAAAGCAGGAGGGCACTTCACACAGCTCCAGGGACCAGTAAATGATCTGCGTGAAGATGGGTGCCAGCTGTTCAGCACAGACTTGCAGACAAAAGGGGGATACACCATCAGGTCCTGGAGCCTTCTTGATCTTCTGCTTCTGAAAGAGCCGGCACACATCCTACTCACAGATAGTTAGCGCCGGTGGGGGGAGGGGATTGGGTGATGAGGGAAAACCTTTTGTGCGTGAGGGGTGTGATTATGGGTGCTTTTCAAACCTGCAGTAAAAGTCATTCAGGTCGTCTGCCAGACTGGAATTTTCTGCAGGGTGGGGGGATTGTCTCTTGTAGTTAGTAATTTGTTGCAGGCCTTTCCAAACTGATGCAGGGTTATTGGCGGAGAGAATATTTTTTTGTTTCTCACTGTAGATTATTTTGTTTACCTTGATCTCCTTTGTCAACTTGTTCCTGGCCTGTTTATATAGGTCCCGGTCCCCACTTATGTGGGCCTCCTCGATGGCTTGACGCATCTTCCTAAGATTAGGAGTGAACCAAGATTTGCTGTTGTTGTATGTGCAGAAGGTCTTGGTCTGCACACAGAGGTCCTCGCAAAAACGGATGTAAGATGTTACAGTGTCCGTGAGGTCATAGGTCTGTAGCTGCAGCTTGAAAAACGCTCCAGTTGGTGCAGTCAAAGCAAGCCTGCAACAAGCCTGTGATTCCCTTGTCCATTTCTTTAAAGTCTTTGCCACTGGTTTAGAAGCTTTTAGTTTCTGCCTGTAGATTGGGATGTGATGAAGCAGACCGTGGTCCTAGAGTCCTAGAGCTGTCCTTCAAAACTGTGTAACAGTGGTCAAGCGTGTTTTTGTCTCTGGTGGGAATCTTGATATGCTCCTCATATTCAAGTACCAGAGACGCAGTCGATTATTCATAATATCATCCGGAGGCACACACAGCTTTTGGCCGTGTTCCATAAGATGTTCTAGAACACTCCGGGAACTCCGGCGGGAGTCCTGGAGCTCTATATCTAAACAATATAATATTATGTATAGACATCTATAATATAATATTTAATATCACGGCCAAAAGCTGGCACTTCCACATCAATCTGAATTTGTGGTTCAATCTGGACTTCAGAGAGTCAAAGCCAAAGTATCTTTCCCCCAAATCCTTCTCCGCCATGGCCGAGATGACCTGACCACTACGAGTCTTTACTTGTTGTGGAAGTACCAGAGACGTCCGAGAACCTGACGCAGCCTTTAATTCATAATATCATCCAGAGGCGCACACAGCTTTTGGCCGTGATATTATATATTACTCGAGGTTTTGCGAGCGCACTGCACGCGGTCAACCTCTAGTTGTAATCAAACCCATAGCAATAATGTGGAAACCCCAGTCGATAATGTAACAAATTTCTGAGCGCATAATATAATAAAATTTTGCCTATAATTGTATAACGTATAACATTATTTCACCACAAATTACTCTTACAAGCAGTGCCAACATTTTAATGTATTTTAACCATTCAGCAAACAAAAGGCAACAGGCTGATGATCATTTAAGGGGCCACTCAATGACATGCAGAACCGTCATCAACACGCCCACTGAAGTGGTGTGAGAAATACCGACTTCTACTCCTCATTCACATATAAGGTAATTCACATTTCCTACAGAGAAAATACTACCTCAGGGGTAGTATTATTCAGGAGATTTTCAGGGTACAAATGTCAGGAAATGTTGTTCACACATACGGCCCATCAGGAGAATATCAGGACTTACACGTGTGTCTGAAAGCAGCTAGTGTGTGAGCATTTGATTAAATTATAAAATTTGTCAGTTTATGGTAACAGGGGTAATTGTTCAATTCAAAGTGTAGTATACTATTTATGCAAATCAATTATTGAATTGCTTTTACTGTTATTCAGGGTTGAAAAGTGCATTGATATTTTAAAATGCAAGGCAACTACTATTGGTTGATTGAAAAATAATAATCATCATTGTGATTAAACATGTCTTCCAGTGTCCTGGCCAAGACAGGCAGCAGTTGCCTACAGTCACACATAGCATACACACAAAACATAAGAAAAATAAAACAACTAAACAGTTCACAGGGGGGAGGGGGGATATCAATCTCGCAAGACATTTCGGGGGGCTCAAGGAGGGGAGTAATGTTACATTTGAGAAACAAAGTGTAGTCTTGTCGTGGACTCTATAGGCATAATTCACCATACTGTGTTATTGACTTGTTTTCGTTCAGTATTATAGGGACACTGTCTCTTTAAGAATCACGTGACTTCTGTGCTGATATGACGGTCGGTGCGATGTTTGAGTTTAACGTTTTTTATATGACAAAATGAACGACCCGCCGTTGCTTGTCAAGGTGAGAAATTGTCTCTTCCCTTATTTTATCACAATTTCGACAGTCTATAGACAGAACGTGTTACCTGGGAGAGTTTGTCGACGGTGGAGCTGTTATATTTAAAAACATATCGTCTTACCTGGGCGAGTGCCGATGGCGGAGCCGTTAAACGTCTTTACCTGTGTGTGTGTGTGTGTGTGTGTGTGTGTGTGTGTGTGTGTGTGTGTGTGTGTGTGTGTGTGTGTGTGTGTGTGTGTGCCGATGGCGGAGCCGTTAAACGTCTTTACCTGTGCGTGTGTGCGTGCGCGTGTGTGCGCTTCTGTGTATGTGTCGCTGCCTTTGAGTTTACGTGCGGTGTGTGCACGTGCTTGTGTGCATGTGTGTGCGTTTCCGTGTATGTTTGTGCGTTGCTAGCTTGTGTTTCTACCTGCGCGTGTGCCGATGGCCAACCCAGTCGCCAAGAAAAAACGTCGACGGTGTACGTTTCCATGAACACTGGAGACGTACTATTACAACGTAAAAACAGCGTGTTATACCTACAGTATCCACGCGTGCCGCTGTGGAGGCGGGTTTCGGGGTTTGGGTTTCACGGCTTTCGCGGCAAATTGTGGACACGATTGTTTGGGGGGGGGGGGGGAGGTAGACTGTTGTTGACCGGGGAGGGGGGGGGGAGACACGTTTGTTGAGGGGGGGACGACGACACGATTGTAGGGGGGGGGGGGGGGTAACACGTTAGTTGAAGGGGGACGACGACGACGACACGTTTGTTGAGGGGGGGGAGACACGTTTGTAGGGGGGGGGGGGCACGCTCGACAATGAGAGTTGTTTTTTATTGAACGCTCGACAACGAGAGTTGGTTTTTATTGAACGAGACTTCAACACGGAACAGCTGCACGAAACGATGGTCACGTCACTCTCGGTGACGGTGTCGACAACAATGAACACACGAACAATGTTAATAGAACAACACACAACCACATAACATCCCGAACCCATCAACCCCACTTAATCCTAACAACAAAACAAGTTAACAAAAGCCCCATTTGTCAACTGACAACCCCAATTCCCAGAATCCCCCGCGGCTCCGGAACACGGCGTAGTTTATATTAATCTTTATTATCCGAATGGGAAATGCAATATTTCAGGACAGATACACCATTAAACGCGTTTCTAATGACATTTCTAGCGAGAAATTTACATTTTCCTTACATAATCTTCAGTCAGTGAATGTGTATGATCTTTATTAATCTTTATTATCTGAATGGGAAATGCAATATTTTAGGACCGATTCACCGTTAAACGTGTTTCTAATAACATTTCTAGCGAGAAATATACTTTTTACTTGCATAATCTTCAGTCAGTGATTGTGTCTGATCTTTAGTTTTATAGTTATTAGGATTTGATCGGATCGCTCGCATGTTTCAACGTCAGGTTGTTAGGCTGCTTTCGCTAAACTAGCAGCTCACGTGCTTCCTGCGTTTGTGTTATTAAACTGTTACTTTATGTAACTTTTAATGATATCATCTTGTTAGAAACACGTATATCTGAGAGGCAACCCAGTCGCCAAAAGCATTCGTTGACAGTGTACGTTTCGTGAACACTGGATTACGTCGCATTTCAACATAAAATAGCGTGTTATACACACACACGCACGCACACACACACACACACACACACACACACACACACACACACACACACACACACACACACACACACACACACACACGCACACGCACGCACGCACAGACACACACACACACACACACACACACACACACACACACACACACACACACACACACACACACACACACACACACACACACGCGCGCACGCACACGGTGCATTTCGCTGCTAAAACAACAACAAAATATTCCTTCAAATATTATTACTAAAGAACCGTTTTCCAAAGAACGAAATGTAAACCAATGCATTCTGAATGGGAGTGTTTCTCCGATTTTTCCATGCTACACAGAACGAAATGTAAACCCATGCAAATAAAGACTTCATTGTCATAATCATTTAAATATCATTAATCTCCGTGTGTTGGGTGGTATTCTATTTTTTTCAACGGGGCTGGTGCCGTCTCCTTTTGACCTTTTGACCCCAGACTTCTGGGGGAATAGCTGAATCAATTCATTAGTCAATCAGAAGCATGTAAATATCTTCCCGGTGGCGTAGGAGAACGAACAAGGTGTCCTTCAACATCTACACTTCCAGGCGATTGCAACGGTGCCACACATGAGCATATTCGAACATGTTTAATGGTAGTTACTAGCTGTCGAAATTGGAGGCCTTAATCAATAATGAGCAGCTATTGATTTGCTTCCCGATAAATTTTTTTGACAAATGACATGTTATTTAGCATCTACACGTTGAGCTGAGTCCAATGACACCAAGCATGACACTCTAGCTAATGGTAACATGTATTTTACATGGTACACCTAGGTCTAGGACATGATCTCGGTGTAGCAAGAGGGCGAGCTTGATCTCATTGGACTCAGCTTAACGTGTAGATGCTAATTAACATGTAATTTGTCAAAAATCTCCATCGGGAAGCAAATCTATAGCTGGTCATTATTGATAAAGGCCTCCAAAATCGACAGCTAATTACTACCCCGAAACATATTCAAATAGGATCATGTGTGGCACTGTTGCAATCGTCTCGAAACGTAGATGTCAAAGGACACCTTGTTTGCCCTGTTGCACGACCGGGAAGATATTTTCATACTTCTAATGGATTGATTCATATTTTAAGGTTCTCGGAGTGAGACTTTAAGCGGCTGCAGCAGAAGTGTTGAGACGAAAGATGATATCAAGACATTAATAGAATATTCCCATTCACATTATGATTCTTCGTCATAACATCCGACCAAACATCCTTTACATTCACCGAGCGAAGATTATGAAAGTCCAGGCCCCCCCTTCCTGCACTCGGGGTCCGACCGGGCCAAGTTTCGGTGCGGGGGTCCCAGTTAGGCCCTAGAATATGGTATTCAAATTTCAGGGCGGTAGGACCTTCCTATCTCAAAAACTGTTTTTCCACCACATTCTGAACCATTAGGTCTCGCAGGCAACACTTCTGAAGGGGCTTTGTCCAAATGACAGTCCATTTGGGAAAACTTTTTTTCTCTATCATGGGCTAGAACTACAAATCTTGGATATGTCGTTCTCGGGGCCCCGGGAAATGTGTGTAAACATTTTAGCATCCCTAGCTATCTCGAAAAGGCCGGAAAAGGGGCGTGACCTCCAACAGTACAGTCAATGTACATAAGACAGAGGTTAGTTTCTAGGCCCCATTTTTTGCGGGATGGAGGTGTACATTTGTGGCTTAATGTGTGTAGACACAGCTGGCCTGTGGCCACGTCTTTGAAGTCTGGGGTCAAAAGGTCAAAAGGAGCCGGCACCACGCCGCTTATGAGATAACAAAAAGTGAATCTGTATTTCTCTCATAACATTTTGTCATTATTGAAGAGAGGCCTGATTCTCAGATATGCATGTTGGACTGTTAGGGTATAGGTCTGGGAAGAACTTCAGGCCAAAATCTTGCAAGCGAGCCGCTGGGTGCAGGTGCAACGAGATGGAGCACTTGCTGAGTCATTTCCTGTAGGGCTGGAGCCACAGGTTGAAGCGTATGCGTCCTTTGAAACCCCCTTTGATATATAAGAGACCCCAAGGTACAGTTTACTTAAATGTTCTCGCCTCAGTCACCTATTGCATCACTTCCTTTAGGGCTTCGGCCTCCTAAGTGACCATTGTAGTATAATTGAATGCCCTCTTTCATATTATATGATACTTCCACCACTGGGACGTGGCAACAACTCTCCAAATCCATATGGGGAGGGGGGGGGGGGATGCTTTTGGACAGTAGGGGTGTACACTAGGGATGTGTCGGTCGCGACTGATTCGTTACAACGAACGAATCCCGAACGTGAACGACAAGAACTGGTTCCCCAAAACAAGAAGAACTGGTTCTTTGATTCTTTTTTTTTAACATAAACCAAACATATGGTCTCGAAAATAAAATATACAAACGAACAGAGCTCCGTCTCCCCGCGACTTATATTGATTGAGTCTACAACGTGCTCAAAGATTCAGCCAATGAGAGGTAGCAATGGTGTTGGAATGGCACCTGGGTAAACCAATGACAAGGCGGTACCGTCGAATATGCGCGCTTTCTCTGTCTGACGTATCTTGGGTCATACCATTCGACAATAGACTTGACCTCCATCTGTTTATTGGATAAACGCATTTCCCAATCCCAGGAGTCTTTGCTCCATTCTACGTCAATTTAAGAACAAACAAAGAAATTAAACTGCAGTTCGTATTTTTTATTTATGACCATGCAAGTTCTGTAATGCCTGAACAATGAAGAATTAAATGTAAAGTAAAATAAATTTATAAATGTAAAACCATGAATGAAATATAGAGAGTAAGCAAGTGGTATAAATATTGGTGGGATGTTCGATATAGTAAATAGCAGCCATCTCCAAACGGCGGACTGCGGTCTTAACCATGACCAATCAAAAAAAAAAAAAAAAAAAAAAAAGATGTTTTTTTATTTTTTTTAAGATGTAATCTGACGTCACGAACGAATCAAAACGACCGAATCAAATAAACGAATCGTTATAGTGAACTGAACTGAAAGAACTAGTTCCCGGAAAAGAATCATTTTGCCCATCCCTAGTGTACACTAGACATAAATAGGAAGCAAACTCAGGAGAAGGAATGACCTCTCACAAATATTTATTGAATAAATTGTTTCAAATAACCCTGCCTCGTTAAATCAATGAACTTGGTGTTTTGCTTTCAAAAATAGGTTATAGAAGAAGTCTAAACTGCAGAAAATAAAAACATCCAAGCTGCCTTTTAAGGATACCTCGGAATATCTGTCTATTTTTTAACCGTCGGACCCCAGTTTACGACAAAAACAACACAATTTACGGCAGCTCCTTTGCCGCGTGGTTTTTAGAGCCATGTAAGGATTAGAGGGGGCGGTCGATAGCAACCACCATAGCAGCATGACGGTCAAGTGACTGGATGCAGCCCCGTTGAAAAAAATAGAATACCACCCAACACACGGAGATTAATGATATTTAATCGGAGAAACACTCCCATTCAGAATGCATTGGTTCACATTTCGTTCTTTGGAAAACGGTTCTTTAGTAATAATATTTGAGGGAATATTTTGTTGTTGTTGTTTTAGCAGCGAAATGCACCGTGTGCGTGTGTGTGTGTGTGTGTGTGTGTGTGTGTGTGTGTGTGTGTGTGTGTGTGTCTGTGTGTCTGTGTGTCTGTGTGTGTGTGTGTGTGTGTGTGTGTGTGTGTGTGCGTGCGTGTGTGTGTGTATAACACGCTATTTTATGTTGAAATGCGACGTAATCCAGTGTTCACGAAACGTACACTGTCAACGAATGCTTTTGGCGACTGGGTTGCCTCTCAGATATACGTGTTTCTAACAAGATGATATCATTAAAAGTTACATAAAGTAACAGTTTAATAACACAAACGCAGGAAGCACGTGAGCTGCTAGTTTAGCGAAAGCAGCCTAACAACCTGACGTTGAAACATGCGAGCGATCCGATCAAATCCTAATAACTATAAAACTAAAGATCAGACACAATCACTGACTGAAGATTATGCAAGTAAAAAGTATATTTCTCGCTAGAAATGTTATTAGAAACACGTTTAACGGTGAATCGGTCCTAAAATATTGCATTTCCCATTCAGATAATAAAGATGAATAAAGATCATACACATTCACTGACTGAAGATTATGTAAGGAAAATGTAAATTTCTCGCTAGAAATGTCATTAGAAACGCGTTTAATGGTGTATCTGTCCTGAAATATTGCATTTCCCATTCGGATAATAAAGATTAATATAAACTACGCCGTGTTCCGGAGCCGCGGGGGATTCTGGGAATTGGGGTTGTCAGTTGACAAATGGGGCTTTTGTTAACTTGTTTTGTTGTTAGGATTAAGTGGGGTTGATGGGTTCGGGATGTTATGTGGTTGTGTGTTGTTCTATTAACATTGTTCGTGTGTTCATTGTTGTCGACACCGTCACCGAGAGTGACGTGACCATCGTTTCGTGCAGCTGTTCCGTGTTGAAGTCTCGTTCAATAAAAACCAACTCTCGTTGTCGAGCGTTCAATAAAAAACAACTCTCGTTGTCGAGCGTGCCCCCCCCCCCCCTACAAACGTGTCTCCCCCCCCTCAACAAACGTGTCGTCGTCGTCGTCCCCCTTCAACTAACGTGTTCCCCCCCCCCCCCCCTACAATCGTGTCGTCGTCCCCCCCTCAACAAACGTGTCTCCCCCCCCCCTCCCCGGTCAACAACAGTCTACCTCCCCCCCCCCCCCCTAAACAATCGTGTCCACAATTTGCCGCGAAAGCCGTGAAACCCAAACCCCGAAACCCGCCTCCACAGCGGCACGCGTGGATACTGTAGGTATAACACGCTGTTTTTACGTTGTAATAGTACGTCTCCAGTGTTCATGGAAACGTACACGTCGACGTTTTTTCTTGGCGACTGGGTTGCGATGGCGGTGTGCGTGTGTATGTGCGCGTGCGTGTGTGTGCGCTTCCGTGTATGCTTCGCTACCTTTTCGTTAACGTGCAGTGTGTCCACTTGCTTGTGTGTGTGTGTGTGTGTGTGTGTGTGTGTGTGTGTGTGTGTGTGTGTGTGTGTGTGTGTGTGTGTGTGTGTGTGTGTGTGTAGTGCATGGACCTATTGAAGAAAGGACAGCAGACTAAAACATGGGTTGCCCATGGGCAACATGGGCAGACCCCAGCTTGTGTCCAGATGGCTAGCTAGCTACCATGACTCCATGGCTCTCCTCTTTTGAGCCACAGCCATCTTGAGGCCCTCTCTGCCGCATCAGTGATATTGCGGATGGCTCTCCTCTTTCTCTCTCCCTCAATGCCCAAACTGCTGAAGGCTATGGTCAGGGAACGGGCTGCAGAACCTCTGCATCCAACCTCCACCGGGAGACACCTTGGTCTCCAACCAGCCTGCTTACAGACACTGACCAGTCCCGGGTCCTTGGAGAGCTTCCTCTCAAAGGCTTCTTCCAGGCAGTCTTCCCATGGGACGGTCAGCTCCAGCAGCACTACTTGCTTGCTGGACTCAGACACAAGGACAATGTCTGGTCGCACGCTGGTGACGGCAATGTGGCTGAGGAACTTCAGCTGATGCTCAAGATCCACCAACAGCTGCCAGTCTTTTGCAGAGGTTAGGATTCCCGCACATGTTCTTCCGGCAGGGGTTGACTGCTCTCCAGCTCTGACAAAGGCTATGGTTTTCTTGGAGGGTCGGAACCGCTTCGCCTACACAAGTCCTTCACTGATGTCTTCAGTGATTGTCTTAAGAACTTGATCATGCCTCCAGCGGTACCGTCCATCTCCAAGTGCCCTGGTGCAGCAGCTGAGGATGTGTTCCAAGTAGGGATCGACCGATATATCGGTCGGCCGATATGCGGCTGAATTTCGCCGATATTTTTTTCGCCAATTTTTATTTTTTTTTACTTGTTCTACCTCACCTGTTTTTAATATTTGTTAAATATTGTTCATCTACTTGTTCTTACTTGTTCTACCTCACCTGTTTTTACTATTTGTTAATTATTGTTTTTTATATTGAAGTTCAATAAATGTTCCTTTTTTTAAACTGAGACTTGTAACATTTGTTATCAGTGTAATTTTTATGATTGAGGGAGCAAAAGCAGTATCGGGTCTAAATATCGGCTCTAAATATCGGCTCAAGAAAATCTGTATCGGCGTATCGGCTAAGGCTGATGAAAAAATATCGGTATCGTATCGGCCCTAAAAAATCTGTATCGGTCGATCCCTAGTTCCAAGGTTCCTTGCTTGGAACACAACGGGCATGCTGGTGTCTTGGCTAAGACCCATGTGTGCAGGTTTGATGGGCTTGGAAGCACATCATATACTGCCTGGATGAGGAATTTAATGCAGTGAGGCTCGGCTTTCCACAGCTCAGCCCAGGTTACTTTCCTCTCAACCGCGATCTCCCATCTTGTCAAAGCTCCTTGTTGCTTCATTCCCAATGCCTTGACAGTTCTTGTTTCTTCCACAGCTCTCACCTCCTCCTGAACAAGGCGGCGCCCTTCCTTTCCGCTACTGTTCATTTGGGGAGTTGGAAAGGAGCCTAGCCCAGCTCTGCCACGTGTGACCACTCCCACAATGTTCCTTTGACGCATCCTTGCCTCGGCCTCTTGAACTGCGACCTCTGCCCTCCACTTCCTTCCAGTCTTCACTTGGATCCCTGCTTTAGCCCCCTTCAGATCACGTGAGACTCTGTACTGAACCACTTTCTTTGGCTCTTGCAACCTTAAACTCCTCCTCCAAGTATTTGAAGGGCAGTTGCAGTTTATTGGTGTTCCCGCAGAGTGCGAGGCTGCTCACGTATTATTATGTTTCGCTCGTCAGTCGTTGGAGAAAAACATGGACGCCACCCGGAAAGCTGTTGTCGCGGTAGCATTGGCAGAGTACCAGGCGCTCCAAAATAAGTATAGGCCATAGGCAGAGACCATCTTGAATACTGTCTCGGAATCCTTGCTCGGTCTCCTCTGAGTTCAACCGAGCAAGCAAGTTCGCTGTCCGAGGAAAAGGGGCGTGTTCATGCGTGTCGCTAGGCCACGTCCTCGGACCTCCGAGACAGATGGATAATAAAACGCACCACTACTGCAGACCTCAAGGGTCATACTTGTTATGGAGGCATGTGTGTGTGTGTGTGTGTGTGTGTGTGTGTGTGTGTGTGTGTGTGTGTGTGTGTGTGTGTGTGTGTGTGTGTGTGTGTGTGTGTGTGTGTGTGTGTGTGTGTGTGTGTGTGTGTGCGTGCGTGCGTGCGTGCGTGCGTGCGTGCGTGTGTTTTGTGTGTGGTGTGCATCTTTGTTTATTCCGCACAAACAGACGAAATGGTGTGTAGAATAAAGTAAAGACTAAAGAGTGGCGACCACACAACCTTTTTGGAAAGCTTTGATAACAAAAACCAGTACCACTTCCTTTTCTGTTCATGGGTATGGAACCATCTGCTGACAGCACCAGTCCGAACAACTCCGTCGTGGGGCAAGATGTCGTCTGGAGCTCGGAACATCACAACATGCTGACGGAGCAACACAGCAGCCAAAAATATAGTGGTTTTATTGTTGCTAGTGAGTCTATTTCTGCTCTGTGACGATGAGCCCAAGAGGTTGCGTGTCACAGGGCATTATGTCTCATTGTCTGCTTCATTTATGCTAGCCTGGAACAACAGTGACAGGGAGAGAACTCATAGGGGCAGAGGTCATAGGTCAGGCATGTGACTCCAGTTCAACACCAACTTGGAACAATGGATTAATACCTGCGTTCTATTCAGAGGAGGTCTGTTACGAACATGTATGGTTAGATGAAACCAATAGTGACTAACCGTTATTTTAGTTTTTAGTTATGGTTGATTATGGATAGACATGTTAGGGCACATGAAGCAGTAACTTGTAATTTATTTTTCAGGTGTTTTTATTGTAAAAATGCGGAAATCATCTCATCTCATCTCATCTCATCTTCATCCGCTTATCCGGGGTCGTGTCGCGGGGGGAGCAGCTCAAGCAGGGGGCCCCAGACTTCCCTTTCCCGGGCCACATTGACCAGCTCTGACGGGGGGATCCCGAGGCGTTCCCGGGCCAGGGTTGAAATATGCTGAAAAATGTCAGAAATATTCAGATTATGATTATAAAGAAAGTGTGTATGTGTGTGTGTGTGTGTGTGTGTGTGTGTGTGTGTGTGTGTGTGTGTGTGCGTGTGTGTGTGTGTGTGTGTGTCACATCCCCTTTTCTCTGCTCGACGGTCGAAGTTTAGATGTCAAACGGGAACTGAACATGGATTTGAAAGTGTTGTTTTTTACTAGTGTCCCATGCATCCCCGTGAAATATTTTATTTCGGTTCTGTTTTCTTAAAGACCAAAGCAAACTCTGACTGATGTAGTTTGACAAGCAGACTGTCAGCTGCGGACGTTACTAGACCAGATGGCCCAGATGCGACAGTCATGCGTAAAGGTATTTCTGCTCTGTGTCTGCGCACCCACCCCGCCCATCTGTGACCCACAAACACGGCGGGCCATTATCACACGTAGTTAAGCCCATCCAGCCCTGAACATTACCAAAAAACGCAACCTGTCGAAGCAGACAAGGTCCTAAAAACCTACATCAATAAATGGCGTACTACACCTTTAAAGCTTGTGGATGCGTATGGTATGTGTTTGTAGGTGGAGCATTTGGGAGTTGTGGTGTGGTTTGTAGGTGAAGCACTGCTGGGAGGTGCTGTGGTTTGTTAATGGAGCATTGGGGAGGTGTGGTGTGGTTTGTAGGTGGAGCATCGGAGAGGTGTGGAGGCCTATAGGGAATACAGTTTACGGAACTAAGCAGCAAACAACACATGTAGTGAGTGCGTACCGGACAAAGCGCTCCAGCACGCACCGTTCCGGTTGTCACCAGGCTGTGAGAGGGGAGGTGATTTTGCTCAGATCAGAGAACCAGATGCTGGTTCAGGACAACTTTCCGATGATTGAGGTGTCGATCCCCTCGCTGGAGCGGGAGGTGGATGAGTCGGGGAAATCCACAAAGGTGAGCGCGATTTATTAAAAATTGGCAAAATGTTTTCCCCCTGGGATACAGGTTCATGTCTGATAGGCTGCAGAATTTAATCTTATTCACTGCACGCTGGCAGAATATGCATTTCTAGAGAACAGGCAAAAGAACGATGATAATAATAAGGAGAAGAAAGTTTCCCAGTAGGTGTTTATCTCGTTTATTTCTGAACCCTTCCTGGTCTACCCTCTCCTAGGTTTATGTGGATCATTGTTGTGCAACTCAATGTTGACTTTCTCTTCTCCTAGTGAAAAGCACATTGTTGACCTTCAGGTCTGCTTCACACAAGACTGGGGAAACAGTCCCTGGTGACATCATAGAGGTTACCCAGTTCCTAATACTGTCCCAAACTTTTTTTTAATCTTGCCATTTTATTTTGAAGCTGGCCAGTTTATGGCAATGTTTATTGAGTGGTGTTCAGTTTATTGCCGATGGCCAGAATTCCACCAATTGTCATAGCCTACGTTCAGGTGATTCACTCTCTGCATCAGAGATTGAGTGGCGTAACTAGTCCTGCCCTGCAGGCCAGTCTGGTGTCCCGGCATGTCGGACCATAACCGTAAACAACACAAAGTGCTGGGCTAAACCAGTTATGTTGTCATGGTGAAGTGAAATCGCAAGCCGATGTCTAATAATTTGGAACAATGTCCGAGTGATCCTGATTCAGCCTGAGTCGGGGCAAGGACAGAGGTTAGTGTGTTCTCCTCCCAGCCCCAAGGTACGGTTTGATAAACATGTCCTGTCCAGTCTAGGCATCCTGAACAAGAGATCTAGCCCCTTTCTGTTCATAAAACACAACCAAATGCACTGTCTAGAATCCACTAGCTAACTAAATAGTAAAGTAGTTGATACAAAACTAAGTGTACATCACTGTTGTGGCCGCCTGGAGATCCTATAGCTTTGGGTATATAGGGTATATTTAGTATATAGAGCAAGGGGATGAGGGAAGAAGAGCAAACAAAATGGCGTAGACAGCCAGGAGCAGGTGTGCCTTTTAGAGAGCTTAGCCTGGGCCCAGCGGGCTCAGATGACACTAGCTGGTGGTTCCGGTTTTGGAGGAGACATGGGGGTTAAATGCAGCTCTGTGCGGGCCAACGGGCCCCAGGGAGGAGGCAGAGCTGGTGGTCCCAGGAGTGGTGGAGACCGGGGGGTTACATGGAGCTCTGTGCGGGCCCAAGGGAGGAGGCAGAGCTGAGGCATGATTTGGTATATGAAGGGAGGATTACTTTACCTAGAACAATATACTTTAGCCTTTTTATACATTCATGGTCAAATGTGCGCAGATTAAACTTTGTCAATGTTCATTATTGATTATTCAGATATCTTAATCAAATAGACTGTTAACTTCCCTCCATTCTTCTGTCCCCCAGCTCTATCGAGTAGACGTCCTGTTCAACGGGAGGAAGCACTGTGTGCTCAGAAGACACAGCGAGTTCCAGGTCCTCCACAGAAAAGTACGCAGGTGAACTCGTCTGCCCCCTGCCCTCTTCATGACAATCGGGTCCAGAAGTAGTGTTTTGGTGAATTTACGGAAATCTAACGTCATTGGTGCTAGGGCTGATAACAATAATTAAAAAAGATTGTGATCATTACATATGTTTATCAGTCTGTAACTGTCCTCTGTCTCATCTGTTGCTCCTGTATTGTTTGATGGTCTCCAGCTCAGGAAGATAGTGCAGATCCCCGACTTTCCCAGCAAGAGAAATCCTCACCTGAGAACCAAACCCGTGGAACAGAGAAGGCAGGAGCTAGAGGACTACATCCAGGTCAGTAGAGGGGTCTGAGCTGGTCCCCCTCAGCTGATGTCTCTCAGACCCCCACCCCACTAGAGTGTCTTTTACCCAAGCCAGCCCACTGAAAGATGATAACTATACTCACCACCGAGGGGAGCTGTTGTCTTGAGTAAAGAGCTCTTGCTGAAGGAATACAATCAGAGCAGTTCTTAATTGATTTAGTCTCTTTAAAGTAATAAACATCAGTTTCAGACAGTTATTATTAAATATCCAGTGTTAAACAAGACCTCTTTTGAACTGCGATCCGCCACAAACCATAATCCTAAACACCTTTGCATCACATACTGTTAATACAGAGTATTGGAGTTCATGACCCTGTCCACATGTTGTTCCTCCAGGACATTCTGTATCAGTATGAAGATGTGCCCCAGGAGCTCCTGGACTTCCTCCTCTTGAGACACTTCCACACGGGGAACAAGGTCAACAGTATGGAGTGAGTGTTCACGTCTCCATGCGGTGCCTTGTTCTGTGTCCATCTCTTCTCGCTGGGTTTAGACCTCCCCTCTGAGGGGGGGGGGGGAGATAGGCAGAATAATAATAATAATGGCAATAGCACCCCAGACAGGTTTAGTATTCATCACTTGTACATACTTTTGATGTTTGCATGGGTTTACTATATTTTCGACCACACATCTAGATGTCTCCATACGAATGCTTGTATTGTAAAACCAGGAACTGAATTATCAGTATCATCAGGTATTGTTTTGGAGAGGATGAGCCGCTACCCTAGTTTTGACCCTCCTAGTCCCAAATTCAGACCTTAGCTTAAAATCGAAGACTCTAGATGAGTATGTAAAGTCTGACGGCAGACAAGCTCCAGTCTGGGTGACCAGGGCTTCACTTGCTCTGCTTCGGATGTGTTGTGATCGATGATGTTTCAGGAGGCGATAAACAGAGGCCAGAAGTAGTGAATTATAAAGAGGCTCTGTCAAGGTTTAAAATAAGCTCTGTGTAGGCTGGCCGCTGTAGAAATCCACTGATCCCCCTGTGAAACTTCATCCAATAACATGGATGAGTTTATTTTGTTGAATGTCTCCCCGGCGGTCCCCCCCGACGTGATATAACGTGGGACAGTGGGGCTGGATCCCAGATTAGGGCACACCAGGTCCAACAATCCATTAATAAGTCAATGCTGTGCCGTCAGTTATCTTCACCGCGTGAAACTCTCTAACATGTTGTTTTATTGGACAGGTCCCTGGATGATTTGGACGACAAGGGTTTCAGGTCAGACCTTTAATTAATTTCTGTACAATTCCTCCTGTTTATTTGTGCGAAGCAATTCTTCAAAGTGACTACAGAGCTGCTTTGTGTTGTACTTGACACTTCGACTGAAAACTGTCAAACATTTATACAAATACCAATACTATACTAGAAGTTTATATATACATGTGTGTATACACGTGTGTGTGTGTGTGTGTGTGTGTGTGTGTATATATATATATATATATATATATATATATATATATATATATATATATATAGATAGATAGATAGATAGATAGATAGATAGATAGATAGATAGATAGATAGATAGATAGATAGATAGATAGATAGATAGATAGATAGATAGATATAAATAATTGGAATAACTAACATTCAGGATAATATAAGAACATGTATGCACATCCACCTTCCACTGTTGGGTTCCAGCTACCAACTGCCTCATCAGCGTGTCCTGGGGTTTTCCGAAGACCCTTACATCACTAGCTGCCTCTCTGCAGGTACTGGAAACCATGGGGATTTATGTCTTTCTATTTCAGAGGGTTTTTAAACAAGTATCATGTTATTGGTTTGCTTCAAGTTATTTTAATGCCATTATCTTGCGTTCTGCTACCTCTCAAGATGTTCTCCTCGGTCTCCATTCTGCCTGCTGCTCCAGTTGTCCCATTAGTAGTTGAACGAGATGCTAAATCCCTGGACCAATCACATCCTACCAGGAAGTGTTACAGCACTCTTCACCTACATCATTAGACTTGCGCCCATAGAGCCAGAAGATGTTCTAGTCTAACCCTCCTGTTTACATATTTGTGATAACGCGACATTTCTAAGACCTTATTTCCTACAATGGCCTTCCATACAATAACAAAAAGAGAGCCAAGAGACATACATATTTATGAGGAGGTTCTTTCAATGATGACGAGCAAAGACGCAAGGGAGCACGTTGTGCATCAGGTACTGATGGGGGCGTCAACGCACCTAGATAAACCCTAAAGGAAATAATGTGTATGAAACTTAAACCAGAGTTCTGGGGTCGTATTCACAAAGAATCCAAGGGCTAAATGTAGATAAGTGGGGAATTTAGGAGTAACTCCTAAAAATAATGGGCGTGTCAATCTTAAATTTAGGACTCCTATTTTCTTTTAGTAAGAGCAATTCACAAAGTATTTTGAAAGTAGCATCTAAGTCTAGCAGACCTTAAAAGTCCTCGAGAGGACGTCCTAACTCACCTAAGTGAGTCAGGAGTCAGTAAGACCTATTCACAAAGAATCTGAAAACGGCTGCAGCGAGACCAAATGCTTTGAAATAAATGGAGGACTAATATAATATATATACTATATATATAATATATATGCTATATATAATAATATAATAACTAATAAATCACTTGAACGATCATAAGTGGTCTCATGTATTAATGGTAACACGTCACTTTAATCATCATTAATTTTTTCAAATAATAATGGGAATAAATGGTTTCAAGTAAAAAAATAATATATCTACTCTTACTTATGATTGCTATCTATTTATTGTAAGATTATTTATTTTATTATGTTTATAATCAGCTCAGTAGCAATTGGTCCTGTGACCAGTTGGGCTTTCGATGGCGTTTCACGTCTTTGTCTTTGCTTTCATTCATCAGGAGGACCTAAATGGCGGTATAGGCTGATATTTAAAGTGTTTAAGTGCTGGAAATATACTCATTGGATAATAGTTTGCAGTGTGCTTTTAATTACCTCCATGATATAATGCAATTTACGTATTTTTATTGTTTGCTTTCTGTCTCTCTAACGTGCATACAACGTCATTATCGTGGTGTGCAAAAACTTGTCATCATGAGTGTATTCTGCCAACTGCAGCGTCCATCTATTTGATAGGACTTCATTTGTAGCCTAGGCTATTTCCTGATTTTTCGTTGATTAATTGGGCTCGTTTGTGTGAAGTTGCGAGTTTCAACGAGACTGCCTGTGCCTGCACTTAACAATCACCGTGCCGACCGCTTCTAAACTCGTGCACGACAATCGACGTAAGGGGCGTCGCTCTTTTCACTGATTTATCCTACGAGTAGGTCTCTGCCAGTGCCATGGTCTCTGCTAGCCTGGTTCTACCAGACTCTCGTACTTCACTTAATTTCATTTCATTTGTACAGAGAGTCTGGACCTAATCAATTGACAAACGTTAACTCACTTGAAGGCGGGTGTCTGTTGAAGTTTAAAATGATTGGATCTGACCAGTGCCACTCTGGATCTGCCATAACCAATCGCTAACGTTTGGTTGTGACGTATGCGCCGGGAATCACGCGCAGGTTGTACACAAACCAAACACCTTGTACACAAACCAAACACCTTGCGCGTCTGCACGAAAATGTCCGTCAACGACAGCTGCAGGTTTTGTTAGTCTAATTTAATTTATCGGGGAAAAATTGCACATTGTAAATCAATATTTTATAGTAAGGCCAGGGATGATGTATGCAGTCAACTTTCGAAGCTGGGTCTAATCGTTGACAACACGCCACTTCGGTCGTTTCGGATCTGTACCAAATGCCTCGTGGTGATTAACAGGCTTCTTCTTCTTCTCAGACACGCCCTCTGTTCGCTGATTGGGCGCACGCTGTGGTAGCGCAGAAAACGATAGTTATGTTATTATAACTCTAGTTCTATGATTGTAGGCGTAGGCGTAGCCGTCTAGGCTTCGCCTTATGGGCTTGTCCCATGGGCTTGTCCCGTGCGCGCGCCCGTGCACGCGCAATTCAAACTATGCACCTATCAGCGTGGGCACCGCCCACATTTCCCACGGTATCGTGTCTATATAACGCGGTGTATACCGTCGCTTATCCTCCACGCTTTTCTTTCAGCATTTGGAGGGTACAGCAGGTGGGAAAATAGACGGCTACGCCTACAATCATAGAACTAGAGTTATAATAACATAACTATCGTTCTATTTCATGTAGGCTACGCCGTCTAGGCTTCGCCTTATGGGCTAAGGTGAAGCTGCGAGCGGAGCCCGATCAATGTACTCCTGCTGGACCCCACTCAAAACGACATAAGTCACCAGAGCACATTAAGACTCAAAAAGCCAAGGAAGTGTAAAACACAACAGCTTAATAAAAAACGAATTCCTCCTAGATCAAGCAAGGCAATGATCAAGGGAGAAAAAAGTGAGTCTGTAAAGACTCCGGCTCTAATCCATGCTTCATGGAACCCATGAAAAGGAAATGAAAAACCAGAGCAACACGGTTTCCATTAGGTCCGCTACCACCGGGGGCGGAGCTACGGAATCCGGCTCTCCAATAATGGGACTCTCTCGGCCGTTTCTTATTTGAAGAAAACGGCGGGAGTGCCACACTGGTAAACAAAACCACCAGACAATTGGCGAGCCAATAGAAAACCCCCTAGCCTGTTTTTCATTTGAAAAAAGGTGGGAGAGTAATACTAGTAATCAAGTCCATCCAACCACGCCGCTTTAAAGAACATGTCTATATTCTTGAGCCGTAAAAGGGGTCCCGGACTCCAGCACAGAGTTGCCGAGTGAGCCCCTGGACATGTCTAACATGTAAAAACGGACAAAGGGGCCGGGGGAAGACCAAGACGCAGCCGCGCAGATGTCTTCCACCGAAACGCCCTTGAGTAGAGCCGTTGAAGCGGCCACGCTCCGTGTGGAGTGAGCTTTAACGCCCAACGGTGGCGCCAAGTCCTGCCGAGTCGCTATAACACACAAACAACTGTTGTGTGGAGCGGAACGCGGCCGAGCGATTCACGTACATAGCCAACAGAGCCTCTCTTGACCAGTGGATGGCTGAAGATCGGTCCACCATCACAGCCTGCATGGCCAGCCGAAACGGCTGCCGCATAGACCTTGATAGTGGAGAAGGCCAAACCTTTTTCCAATACGTTTTGCAGAAACGAAAGCACGCTTCCCACCTCGCATTGATATGGGACAGCGTGGTCGTCTCACACCAATTAGAGAAGGCGCACCACTTCGCCGCATAGAGGGAAGAAGTAGAAGGCGCACGAGCACTCTGAATAGTGTTGATAACCGTCTCAGGCAAACCTTTGCCCTGCAGGATCAACCTCTCAGGAGCCAAAGCAACAGCCGTCCCGATACATCGGGCGGGTGGTGCACCGTCCCGTGGGCCTGTGAAAGCGCATCCGGCCTGAACGGTACTGGCCAAGGCGCCGACCGCGGCCAGCTCTGGAAACCACAGAGCTGAACGGTTCTCCGGGGCCACTAATATCAGGGACAGTCTCTCCTGTCTGACCCGTTCCAGAAGAGGAAGGATCAGCTGGAGCGGGGGAAACGCATACAAGAGAGCCAAGGTGTGTGTGCCAACGCATCTACCCCCAACGGGGGAAGATCCCGAGGGCTGAGGGAGAACCACCACCTGCAGTGCGTGTTCTCCCTGGACGCGAAGAGGTCCACCTGCGCTGTCCCAAACCTCTGCCAGATCAGTCTGACAATGTCGGGATGTAACCGCCACTCGTCTCGGCGGGGACCGCCTCGAGACATGAGGTCCGCCCCAAAGTTCTGGGCGCCCGCGATATGCAGGGCTCTCAGACTGAGGAGATACTGATGAGCCCAAAGCCAGAGCTCGACCGCCTTTCGGTGGAGAGCAGGGGAGCGGACTCCCCCCTGTCTGTTGATGTACGCCGCCGCCGACACGCCGCCGCCGACACGCCGCCACCGACACGCTGTCAGGCGAGGGATCCCCCTCGCCTGAGTATCGGCCCACTCCTCCACGTTGGTGAAATCCGTGTAGGATCTTACCGGAGCCTTCAGGGTCGAAGGGTCCTCACCTGCAG
Organism: Gadus macrocephalus; assembly: GCF_031168955.1. Taxonomy (NCBI): domain Eukaryota; kingdom Metazoa; phylum Chordata; class Actinopteri; order Gadiformes; family Gadidae; genus Gadus; species Gadus macrocephalus. Next base: position 22,468,117 of record NC_082390.1, on the reverse strand, counting down.
CAATAAACAAGTGCTAAAAAGGCGGGAACAAGGGGCACTGGGTAACCCGCCGGGAAAAAGATGGGGTGCGAAAGCACTCGCCCTGCATATCGTCAGATACGGGGGCGAGAGGCGGGGCCGGCATGGGAATCCCTTTGATGGCCGCCGCCTCACCCATGATCTCCCGGAAGAGATCGGTCATCCGGCGCGGACCCTCGTGTTGTATGACGGTGGCGGTTGTAACCCGAGAGCGGGAAAAACCGGACGCCGAGTCGCCGAAGACGTCGTCCAGGGAGGCGTCGATGATGCCATCGTCGACGTCGGGGCCGGCCCTGAACCGGTCGATGGCGCCAGCCAGTTCCACCGCAGGGGAAAAGAAGAGATGCCTGGAGAGGATCCCCTCTTCAGGCAGCTCCCGGCAGGCGACACAGGAGACGGGGGCCGCCATAGCAGCTGCGGCGTGGTCGGCGCCGAGGCACCGAAAGCACGCCAAGTGCCCGTCACCCGGTGCCAGGGAGGCAGGACAGGAGGCGCATAGGAGTCCTGAAAAGGACCTAGCTCCAGGAGCGCTCTCAGGTGGCCCTGAAAAGGGCCGTTTGTCTGCGGCCTCGCCCAAGCCGCTGCCACCGGCTTGGGAGATCCGTGTTGAAGTTCTCATCTTCTTAATAGTAGTTCTCAATTTCTCGCTGATAAGCACAAGTGCTGAAAGAAAAGGGAGGTATACCGCGTTATATCGACACGATACCGTGGGAAATGTGGGCGGTGCCCACGCTGATAGGTGCATAGTTTGAATTTTCAGCGCGGGCGCGCGCACGGGACAAGCCCATAAGGCGAAGCCTAGACGGCGTAGCCTACATGAAATAGAACCAAATTACATACAGCAGGTCCAGACCTAGTACTGAAGGGAAATTCAAATTGAGCGGAAGTACTTAGGCGGGCGGAGCCAGGCTAGGTCTCTGCTAGCCTAGTCTCGCAAAGCCAGACCAAACTACAGCAAGTAGAATCCGCTACTGCTAGCCTAGAAATCTAGTAGCCCCTAGCGGCAGCAAATTTAATTTGCAGCCAGGGATATCTTTCCGATATGGGTTTGGCTTGCCAGGCTAGGTCTCTGCGGCTTTGTGAATTACTTCCAAGCAAAAAGTCCTACATAAAAACCAGGCTCGCCGCTCCCTATTCAAGATTCAAGATTCAAGATGCTTTATTTATCCCGAGGGAAATTATTGTGCAATATACACAGTACGCAGAGTGCGTAGGGCACCAAGTATCTCGGGGGGCACCAACATATATATTTTTTTAAATAATACTTAAATCATTGAATTACAAAAATATATAAATTAGTTATGAAGAGGCACACCGTTGTTTTTTCTTAGTGGTATAACCCGGGGCTATTCTGATCAGCCTCTGTCACAGGGGTCAAAACCACCATTCCTAGTTAAGGAATCTGAACTTGGCCAAAATGGCACATTGCTCCTTCCCCTGTGCTGGAATACTCCTGCTTGACTACTGATGATGAGCCTGATAGCAGCCCAATGGTCTTCTCTTCTGCGCAGGCCTCCCGGACATGGTGGTGGACGGCGTCCTGGAAGGATTCTACCCCCGGGACGTCCGGGTCAGCTTCACGGCCTGTACCAAGGACGCTGCGGGGGGCCTCTCCTAGGGAGACCTCCTGGTCCACAGAGCTCTCTGAAGAACATGCTTCAGTCCTGCTGAAGCATGGGAGGAGGAGCCTCCCATCATATTATTAAACCATTTATTTACAGCTTTAGTTACTTTTCAGCTTTTCAATGATTAAATGTGTTTGTATACTCTGTTTACCTTTTATTAAACTATTTCTTAGTCAGTTTGTTTGTTTTGAGGATTAGCTTTTTAAATATTTATGATGAAAGTACTACACATCCATCTATATAATGTGTGTGTATATATATATATATATATATATATATATATATCTCTGGGCTCCTGCCGGGAGCGGTTATATTTTCATGTTGCTACCTGAGAACATTCTGCTTGCCAACACAGAACACTGATCAGGACACTGCGTCCTAGTTTCTCTGGCTCCATGTATTTGATTTGATCAAATAGCCTACGCCTCCAGGTTCCCGGTTAATGCCAGACATATTTGATTGAGTAAACGTAGTAAATGGCACTAAATGACCTGCTCCTCTCCAGTAACGACAGATTGATAAGATCACAACTGACAGGGTTGGGTATTTATGTCCGGACCTGGCGCATGCGCTCTAAGCAGTGGGCGGAAGTCGGCGAACGGCTCGACTTGTCCCCTACTCCCTGCTGCTCCGGATCTGTTCCTCCTTCACTATTCTTGAACGGAGCTGTTCTGAACCTCCAGCCAGCGGTGCTCCAGAGACACAGCGGTGCTCTGCCTGCAGAACATATCCGGGATATATGTCCGCCTTGTGATTGACAGGAAGGACGCCTGGACACCAGTGCGTCTCCTAGTCCTCCTGCCTGGCCCCTGATCATAGGCCAGTACACGTAAGTAGATAAAGTACTTTAATCGATTATACCTATGGCATCGTATTGTTGTGCAAGGTTAAGCAACTTGTCAACCACATCCACCTAAAAGTGAATTAAGGCTGTTGGTTAGTCAGCGTTAGATTCTAGTCTACGGCGATATAGTATCCAGTATCCTGTACAGCTCTGACGTCAGTGTCTGGCAACCAATAAGCATCCCACGATGCAAACTTAAACTGTGTAGATGAGTGTCCTTAATCCTCACTGTCGCATATTTATCCCATTATAAGTGGAACAGAGAAGGGTTCATTCCTAGCCATTTTATGTGAAGGATCAGTTGACTTGAATGATTTGCAATTGATAAGACTCGTTTGTTGTGCATATTCAACAACACTATTGCAGGGATATGACTATTAATATCGTATATCATGCATGCATACATCATTCCCTATACCCGCCAATGTCAGAAAACCTTGCCTATTAATGCCTACAATTGGTTCATCATCTTGGTCCAAACCATCCCAGATGGTTTGTTCTCCATTCATTTCTTTCTTACACCGTTGAATCTCGGTGTGAAAGGTTCTTACGTCTCTAGCTCTGTATAGAGCTGAAGGTCTTTGATTTTGTGTCTACATACTGTCAGCTCTGGGCTAAGTTGACTCGGTTCGGGCTCATGAAAACGCTCCACTCGTTCCTCAGAAATCTTGAATGCCAAACCTGTGCTCGTACCTGCTTTCCCTCCCCAGGGGAGGCGTTCCCTCCGCTCTGACCGGCCGGACTAAGCCCTTTTCCCTGTAGTTTCAGGTTGTGTGTGAGATAAATGTGCCAGAGCATCATGTGGGGTAAAGCCTTGCTGGTGGCCCTGCTGGCGCTGGGGGTGGGCGTCCTCTACCAGACGCAGCCTGACCTGCCCGCTCAGGTCCTACGCTACATAACGGAGGGAGGCGCCCGCGGACCGAGCGCAGAGCAGGCCATCTCCTCCGCCTGGGAGACGCTGATCACCCTGCCCTCCAGGCAGTGGCGGAAGGTGGCTGTAGGGTGAGCCCACTGCACTCTGCAACGCATGGCTGGGGATACACGCACGATGATGGAGGTAGACTGGGCACTACAGGGTGTAGGGCCGGGGACACACAACGGAGATGTCGGGTGTTAAATGATCATTGCTTCAGTGGAATATTCCTTAATTAGCTGACATTGTGACAGGATGTTTTAAACTTCATATATGTCCCTACTGACGGCACACAGCGATCAAATATAGAAGGAGTAACTCTATCCTCCTCTATATATAACTGACCATATGACAATATTCTGTTGCATACAGCAAATATGCAATAGAAAATCTAATCCAAACCATGTAAACATAAGATCAGCGTCATAAAAGAGAGACTGGAGGCTGGGAGACCGCGATGCAGCCGGCCAGCCCCTCCTGCCTCCGTTCCGCTGGGCTGCTTCCTTCTGCTCAGCCTCCTGCATGGGGCACACCAACCTTTTATTTTGATCAGCCAATCAGATTGAGTGTATTTAGTGCAGATAATCTGAGCTCAGCAGCGTGTTGTGGGCAGCAGCGAGCTAAGTGTTAAACACTCTGACAGCCTGTAGCATCTGCCCCATTCCACCACCTCATCCAAGGGTTTCAAAGGTGGCAGCTGATGATTGGTCCAAGCACAAGGACCACCTACAGGATGGCAGGGGATTGGGTAAAACCTAGGACTGATTTTAGATTTCATTTCAGACTATTAATACAATTAATCAACATTTAACCAAACAAATGTATTTAAAATTGCTTCACTATGTTTCACTATGTTAATACACTAATCACTTTAAATAATTCTGAAGGCATTTTCACTGATGACATGCATTTCCTATTTCGGCGTTTGAGAGGCTTGAAACCATGTGCTATTTTGAGGAAGTAGAGTTGAAATTTCCCATACGTTATTCATGCATGCATATATTGGGCTCACGTTTAAACTGATACACGTTCACTACAAACTCACTGATAATGACTGACTAATGGCGTTTTGGTACAGTTCACTGGACTAATGTGTATCTTGGTAACATTAATTAGAATTACTAATGTATTTGTTGTAACATACCACTGCCGCCAGATGCTGTCTCTAACCTGGTTCTGCAGTAACAGTTTGTAGTTGACTCTGATTGGCTGCTCGGTCCTCACTGGACCCTTCATGACTCCATAAACCCTCTGGTCCCAGTGTGAACGCCTGCGTGGATGTGGTGGTCTCCGGGGTGGGTCTCCTCCAGGCCTCGGCGCTGGACCCCGGGCCCGGCCTGGACCATGAGGTGCTCCACACCTTGGAGGACCTGAAGGAGACCTTCATCCACTACATGGAGAGGGGGGCGGCGGCAGAGCGCTTCTTCAGCGACCAGGAGGCCTTCCAGAGGATCGCCAGAGCCGCCGCAGAGTACCCCGGGGCTAAGGTGGCACACACACATACACATACACATGAGCACACTCACACACGCACGCACGCACGCACGCATACATGCACACATACGGAGACAGAAATACATTTTTCAGGCGTGACCGGCGGTCAGGCTGGTTTCCATTTCGGTTCTCAAAAGAGGGTCTTTGCCTGAGCCAGCATTTCCTCATGGTGTCTGCTGGCCTTTCACAACCGCTAAACAACATTTACACACACACACACACAGATACACACACAGACGCACACACACACAGCCCATAAATGCATCATCACAGAACTACTTTGAAGTAATAAATAAAAGTATACAGTACTTCCTCTCTAGTAATTCTTTAACCTGCGGATCATTGATTTAAGCTTTTGATCTTGTGTCTTTCTCAGCTGTATGTAGGGGGAAACGCGGCCCTCATTGGTCAGAAGCTCGCCAGCTACTCTGATATCACGGTAGTTCCTGTTTCTTTTGAATTTGTTTAATACTTTGTTTGAAAGTAATTTAGTTATTCATTATAAGTTATTTAGTGCAATGCTCAAGTCATTTTACTCATATATTATCTAATTTGTAACATTCAAGAGAGAGGTAAAGATATTTTGTCCATAAAATGCATCTGCACATTTATTACATTTTGATGCAAACCTAATAATCAACAATAAATCTAAAACAGTCCCAACTGTCCTTGGAAGCGGTCTCTCCCTGTTGTGCGTCTTGAGGTCTTCCTGTATTGACAGTTACCACATGTCTGGAGGTCTTCCTATATTAAGACTGACTGTGTGTGTGCGGAGGTCTTCCTGTATTAAAACTGCCTGTGTGTGTGTGTGGAGGTCTTCCTGTATTGAAACGGACTGTGTGTGTCTAGAGGACTTCCCGTATTAAGACAGAATGTGTGTGTGGAGGTCTTCCTGTATTAAGACTGACTGTGTGTGGTGGTCTTCCTGTGTTAAGACTGACTGACTGTGTGTGTCTGGACGTCTTCCTGTATTTAAGACTGACCGCATGTCTGGACGTTCTTTTGTTAAGTGACTGTGTGTGAAGCTCTTCCTGGGTTAAGTGACTTCGTGTGTGGGGGTCTTCCTGTGATCAGTGACTGTGTGTGTGGAGGTTTTCCTGTGTTCAGTGACTTTGTGTGTGGAGGTCTTCCTGTGCTGAGCCTGACTGTGTGTTTGGCTCAGGTATTACTGTGTGGCCCGGTGGGCCCAAAGCTCCATGAGATGCTGGACGAGCAGATTGTTGTCCCCCCAGAATCACTGCAGGAGAGCGATGAGTACCACCTCATCTTGGAGTACCAAGAAGGTGAGGAACAAACCCACAACCGTCCACTCTCTCACACACTAATCTTCCAGATCAGTGGTTCTCAATTGGCAGCCTGTGGGCCAAATGCGTCCCTTTGCAGTGGGCCACAAAAATAACATTTTTAATTTGACGCGCGCAGTGACCCCCACTGAATGTGGTCATTTGTTCACCATGTTGGAAAAGAGCAATGTCCAGCCCGATGAACTGCTCATCGGTCATTGTTATGCGATGCAACGTCATCTACCGGGGCTGATGTACACGGCCTCTCTGGTACCCAGGCGAACAGTGGGCTTCCACCAGAGCTCCTCAGGCGAACCGCTTCATCTTCTCCCACGACGTGTCCAACGGAGAGATGAGTTCGCTGGAGACGTTTGTGGCCAGCCTGGACGACTTCCAGCCCGACCTGGTGGTGCTGTCTGGCCTCCACATGATGGAGGGCATGGGTCGGATGATCTGGGAGGACAGGCTCAAAGAGGTGTGTGTGTGTGTGTGTGTGTGTGTGTGTGTGTGTGTGTGTGTGTGTGTGTGTGTGTGTGTGTGTGTGTGTGTGTGTGTGTGTGTGTGTGTGTGTGTGTGTGTGTGTGTGTGTGTGTGAGAGAGAAATACAGACATTTCATCGTACGGTCAAACTGGCCTGGGTTCAACACATATTCCACATAGGAACCAAATGGTGCCTACACTTTTGAGTCAAAGTGGAGCTGTTCAGTGCATTAATGACTCTAGCTACAATGTCATGTTTGCAGGCAGTGGCGGCAATATCTGAGATCCGCAAAGATGTTCCTGTCCACCTTGAGCTGGCCAGCATGACCGACATGGACTACATGAACAGCATCATGCAAGAGGTACATGCGACACACTCGGCGGTTGTCTGCCCCACTTTTGAGATCACTTCTGTAGTGTAACATTTGAATACCGGTTTGGATGGTGCGGAGAGCAGTTGGTAAATAGGTGTGTTTCAAAAGCTGTTCCCTTGGTAACGGATTCAGTCACCCGTGGTGTGGTTGTGCTTCGCCCCGGTAGCAGGTGATGCCCATCGTCAGCTCCATGGGGCTCAACGAGCAGGAGCTGCTGTTCCTGTCCCGGGCCGGGGAGGGGCCCCACGCGGAGCTGCCCTCCTGGAAGGGGGTGCCGGACGTGGGGCGCGTCAGCGACATCCTCCTCTGGATCCTGCAGGAGCACGGCCGCAGCGAGCCGTCCTCCGAGGCCGAGCTGACCCGCATCCACTTCCACACGCTGGCCTACCACATCCTGGTCACGGTGGACGGCTACTGGGGGAACCAGGCGGCGGCGGTGATGGCGGGGGCGCGGGTGGCCAGCACCCAGGCCTGCGGCGTACAGACGGTCGAAGTGGGCGCGGTGGAGCTCAAGGTGCCCGTGGAGTTCCACAGCTCGCACAGTGAACCCCGGGTCAGGTTGACCCTGGACCCGACGGACCCCGTCACGGTGTGGGGCCGCGGCAACGTGACCTTTCACCTCTCGCCGGTGCTGGTGTGCAAGCAGCCGCTGAGGACAGTGGGGCTGGGAGATGCCATCTCGGCCGAGGGGCTGGTGTACTCGGAGCTGAAGCCCCAGCAGATGTTCTGAGGACCCAAACCCTCCCTGTCCTCTCCTAGTCTAGGCCACTCCCTTCTCCTCCTCCGTGGTTCCATATGCACAGTAAGCTGTCGGTTCTTCGGTTGTAGCCGTGGTTCAGGTTCTATACAGACCTGTATTGCCAAGGTTCTCAGTAATTGGTGACCCTTTAGTTAGTAGAATGTGTGGGAGACTTAAAATCCTGCCTCTTAACACCTTCAGCCTTCCTTCCATAAGCGTTCTCTCTTCCATGCTCTTCAGTCCCCCTCCAACACAGCAAGCATGGAGCAGAACGTGTCTCAACTCCGTCTGAACAGGATGGCAACAAGCTATGCAGCGCCGGTGACGATTTAAAGCCATCTCCGAGGAGTCTGGTTGGCTCAAGTGGCATGGCATACATTTTTAAACATGCAGTCAGTGCCTTTAGAGGAAGGGTTTAGAGTTTTGTCAACAGTGCGAAGAGCTAAACCTCTCACAAATCCAAAGGGTGTTTTATGAAACACTAATCAACTGGATATTACAATGCGTCACTCGTAAGGTTCAAGGATACTTCCTTGTCTCATGTCTATACTTGTTTCAGTACACTTCATTAATAGAGAACATTATGGTCCCTTGTTCTGCCTAAGATCCTCTGATAAAAAAACTGGACCATTAGGAATCAGGACATGTTTCCACTTTCACATATGCTTCATTGAGGTTGTTTTAGACCGTTATAGTTTGGTCACATGCCATTATACTCAAATGTTGCTTGCTCTATAAAGATGTTCATTAGCCAGTAAATCAAAGAATCAAAATATATTTGTTCTAAAGTAAGAGACTCGCTCTGTGTGGATTCATTATGATTAAAAGGTTGTTTCTTAGGGGAGAGGGGCAGCACGGCCTAGAGTACATCTGATGCCAGCAAAGCAAACTAAAGGTTCAACGTTTTAACTGTTGCACATCCTACTTCACCTGTATTTGGCTTTTCATAAAGCCCTGACAAGTAAAACGTATGGATAATACAGTGGCATGTAGTGATGGCAGCAGTCTTGGAATTTATGCAAGAAATGGCTATGAATATGTAATTAGCTTTTTCTGGATCTATTTGACGTAAGTCAGATACTTCCTACGTCAAAGGTTTCTCATTAACAGAATGTATTTGTATACCTCAAATGGCCAACGATGGCATGCAATAAGAGTCTTAATGCCGTGGGGAGAGGAGCCTTGTATCCACCAGAGTGGGTCTCTTGAAGGAGAACCTCTGCTCCGTATGGGGACGCGGATCATCGGTACTGAGCCATCACTGACAACAGCCCTGTCTTAGCAAGTACAGTCTATTTTAAGTTTACAGTTTGTTTATCTTGTGTCTTAACTTGTATGGACTTTCAGGGCAAGTTGCCTTGTGATTTGTGATGAAAATAATGTAAATAATAAAACCGATGTCTTTATTATGGTGTCTTATTTGATCTCAATTGGAAATACTTGAGATTGTGAGCAGCATTGCTGCAGCAAAGATGATCTGCAAATACATATTTGTTAAGAAGTATGTTAAAGCTAGGTGTCACGATACGCACACGTTGTGTATCTTGTCGTGGTATTTATTAGAAGGTTAACAGATCTTAATACAGAGCTCATTCGAGCGTGTCTTCATAACTGGTTCAACTCATCAACTAGTGACCGGAACTACGTCACTCCGTAATATACCGATACGTCCATACATAATCACATTACATCTCCCCCTTTTAAGACAATAAACTAAAAGTAACCTTTACCTGTATTGAGTCCATCCAGAGAATCCTAAACATACATTCGGATAAACAATACCTACTCTAATTGCAGATACAGGTAAGCAAACTTTTTCTTATTCAAAATTAAATCTATTTTTACCAAAAGCATTTCCTCTTCTTTTTCCCCATAAACCTCACAACCTCCATACTACTGTACTGTAGTATGTGTAACACATTCACATAACATAACACAGTAAGTGCATTACCAACATTAACGCAGAAACAGTTTTTCCCTTATTCTTCTCCTTTCCTTTTTTTTTTTCTCTCGTCAGGATATTTTTTTTTCTTTCAACTAAATCAGCCCACTGTTAAGACAGTAACGAAACCTAGGAAAAAAAAATGGTTAGGCATTAGCAATAAAAACAGTCAAAAATCACTCATTGAGTCTGAACCGGAGAGGTGGTCGGATTTCCCGGCCCCTGGAGGTCAGTCTGGCTGTGTCACCAGACAGAGTAGGCCGTGCCGGTGTCTGTGTAGCCTCTGGTGCAGAGGGCCCTGGTGATGCTCTTTGGCCCCTGGTGACCATACCAGGAAGTGGACTGCTGACGAGCCGTGCTGTTCTGGTCCCGGGCTGTAGCTGTGGTTCTGTAGGCCCGGTGGTCTCAGCAGGCCCGGTGGTCTCAGGAACAGCCTGGAGGTGCCTCCTGTTGCGCCGCAACACTGTGCCGTTGTCCATCTTGACCATGTAGGATCTGGGTTGTTCCGCTCTCGCCACCACTTGCGCAGGGGTCTTCCACCCCTTGTCTGTGTCCAGCTTGACACGGACTGCCTGACCTGTCGGCAGCTCTGGGAGACGGAGGGTGGAGTGTCGGCGGTTGTAGAAGTACTCGTAGGATCTTTTGGCATTAGAGTCATTTATTCTTACTTGTTCAGGGCTTATTGGAGTCTTTTGCAAGTTTTGCTCCAATGTGGGGACTGTGGTGCGAATTTGTCGTCCCAGCATGAGTTGAGCTGGACTAGCTCCCGTTGCAGCAATGGGCGTGGCCAGGTAGCTCATCAGAGCAAGGTACGGGTCTGGCTGTTTCAGCAGTCTTTTAGCAGTCTGGACTGCTCTCTCGGCTGCCCCGTTTGCCTGGGGGTAGTGGGGGCTTGAGGTTGCGTGTGTGAACCCGTACTCTTTGCAAAAGTCAGTGAATTCTGCTGAAGTGAACTGCAGACCGTTGTCGCTGACTAGTTCGAGAGGTACGCCCCATCTGCTGAAGATGGCTTTGAGGCGCGTGATGACCTGCAAGCTTGATGTAGAAGGTAAGTGTGCCATTTCGACATAGCTGGAATAGTAGTCCACAACCACTAGATACTGCTTCCCTTCCAGCTCGCATAGGTCAGCAGCGATCCTCTGCCAAGGCCCCCCTGGTAGGGCTGTTGTGATGAGAGGCTCATGCCTCTGCTTGGGCTTGTGTTCTATGCAGAACTTGCACTGCGACACTGTTGCCTTGATGTCGCCACCAATGCCGGGCCACCAGACGGAGAGCTTGGCTCTCTCGCGGCACTTTGTCAGTCCTTGGTGACCAGCATGAATTTTTTTCAGAATGTCTGCTCTCAGTATTTTAGGAATCACAATTCTGTCGTCATACAGAACTAGTCCCCTCGCTTCAGAGAGGTGATGCCTGGCAGAGTAGAATGCAGAGAAAGAGGGAAAGCTGTGAGTCTTACGCCAGCCGTTCTGCACGCTGGAGATGACCGCCTGAAGGTCTGGATCAGTCTGCGTTACTCCTCTTATCTCCTCCAACTTCTCTTATGACATGGGCTTGTTTGTCACCACCGCATCGACATACGCCTTGATGTGGCGCTCCGTCTCCGACCCGGCCTGAGTCAGAGGGCTCCTGGACAGCGCATCTGCCACGATCAGCTGTTTTCCTGGAACATGCACAGCTGTAACATTGAACCGCATCATGCGCATTAACAGTCTCTGGCACCGCACCGGCGCTTTGTCCAGGTCGCATGCATTAATCAATGGGACAAGCGGCTTGTGGTCTGTCTAGAGGCAAAAACTGTCTAGCCCCTGTACATAGCGTACAAATCGTTCACACGACCACACCGCTGCCAAGCACTCCTTTTCTATTTGGGAGTAACGTTTCTCTGATTCTGTGAGTGTGCGTGAGCAGAATGCAACAGGTCTCAACTCACCGCTGTACTCCTGAAGTAGTGTGGCGCCCAGGCCGTAGCTGCTGGCGTCAGCGCTGACGACGGTGCGGCGGTTGGAGTCGTAGTAGGCCAGTGTTGGGGCTGATGAGAGCATGTCTTTGGCTTTCTGCATCGCTCTCTCCTGGAGGTCACCCCATGCCCACGCACTGTCCTTCTTGAGCAGGTCAGTGACTGGGTGTAGCACAGTTGAGAGGCCTGGCAAGAACCTCCCCAGGTAATTGATCATGCCTAGGACCCGGCGCAGCTCTCCCACGTTGTTTGGGCTGGGCATGTCAGTGATTGCGCTCACCTTGCTTTTGTCTGGTTTCATGCCCTCTGCGCTGATTATGTGTCCGAAGTAGCCGATCTCCGACTTGTTGAACTGGCACTTGGCTTTGTTCAGTTTCAGTCCAGACCGCCTTATGGTCTGGAGGACTGCATTCAGCCGCCTGTTGTGTTCCTCCTCGTCCGCACCGTAGACGAGTATGTCGTCCATCACGACCACGACTCCCTCGTGGCCACTGAGCAGCTCGGTCATGAGTCTTTGGAAAATTTCAGGGGCTGACGAGATCCCGAATGGGAGCCTCCTGAAGCAAAACCTGCCCATGGGTGTGATGAAGGTGGTCAGTTTTTGCCTATCCGGGTCCAGGGGAATTTGCCAGAAGCCACTAGAAGCATCTAGTGCGGAGAACACCTTTGCCCCGGCTAGCTTGGGAGCAATGTCCTCCAGTGTGGGCAACACGTACAGTTCTCGCTTGACAGCCTTGTTCAGCCTTTTGAGATCCACACACACTCTGACCTGGTCTTTATTCTTTTTCTCCACAGGCACCATGGGCGCGCACCAGTCAGTTGGGCCCGTGACATGCTCGATTATGCCCAACTCTAACATGCGCCCCAGCTCCTTCTCGACTTTGGGCAGGAGGGGAAACGGCACCCGGCGCGGCGTTGTGGCAGCATAGGGCTCCGCGCCTGGTTTCAGCACGATTTTGACAGGGTCGCACTGTAGGAGACCTATTTCCCCGAATAGGTCGTCCTTCTCTGTGCTGACTGCATTCAGCCGTTTCACGAGGCCCATGGATTTGGCTACGCCTCCCCCCAGTAGATTCTGTGCGAATCGTCCTTTAATCACTGTAATCCAGAAGGCATACTTTTGGCCCTTGTGCAGGCATGTGGCCAGGAATTTGCCTATGCATTCCACTTCCCCTCCTGGGCTTGTGGCACTGACTGTGGTTCTAGCTAACTGGGGCTTGTTTGGCAGTTTGCTGTATGTTTTCTCAGTCATTACAGTAATGTCTGCCCCGTGTCAATTTTAAAGTCCACTAGACTATTGTTGATGGGCAGTGTGACACGCCAATCGTCACTGAAATCTGGCTGTTCAACTACTCTATGGGCCTGATTTGTCACAGCTCCGATAAAGAAAGCTTGATCATCATCATCATCATCATATTCGTGTGTCACAGCCATTAATTGTTTAGTAATTCTTTTGCATAACAGTTCAAAGTGTCCCAGCTTACCGCATCGCCGACAGTTCTTGTCGCGTGCAGGGCAACGTTCCTCACGTGTGTGTGTTCTGCCACACCGTGGGCATCCATTTTGTTTGCTGGACTCCTCACGTTCCGGAAAGTTTCGCCCATATCGCTGCCGCATGTCTTTGCCGCGCTTCCAACCTGCCTGTCCCCTTTGTCCCACAGCATTCACTGAGCACTCTGCCCGCTCCACGCTCTGCTTCTTGATCTGCTCGCTCTGTCGGGCTAGGAGGATAGCCCTCTCTAGCGTAAGATCAGCCTCAAGTTGCAACTTTTGTGAGACCTCGCTATCTAGAATGCCAATAACGAGTCGGTCTCTAATTTGTTCATCCTTTGTTATGCCGAATTCACAGTATTGAGCAAGCTCATACAGGCTTCTCACAAACGATTCGACACTTTCTCCCTCCTTCTGCACACGCTTGTGGAAGCATGCTCGGTCATGAATCACGTTGCGTCTAGGCACGAAGTGATCATCAAACCTAGCTATAACTACCTCGTAGTTAAGTTCAGGGTTATCATCGCCGTCGTCCTCCGTATACACAAACGATTCATAAATTGGCTCTGCTTCTTTCCCCATCGAGTACAGAAGAGAGTTGACTTGTACCTCACCGCTCTCTTTGTTGAGCTTGGAAGCTGCACGAAACCTGTTGAATCGGCGCCTCCATGTCGGCCATTCCCCTGGCCGGGTAAAGTCAAACTGTTCTGGCGGTCCAAACTTTGCCATCTCCGTTCTTTCGGCGTTCAGTTCGTCACTTCTGACACCATGTCACGATACGCACACGTTGTGTATCTTGTCGTGGTATTTATTAGAAGGTTAACAGATCTTAATACAGAGCTCATTCGAGCGTGTCTTCATAACTGGTTCAACTCATCAACTAGTGACCGGAACTACGTCACTCCGTAATATACCGATACGTCCATACATAATCACATTACACTAGGGTAGCCATTTATGGTCCTATTGGTAAAATCATCTTTACATCCCGACAGCAACCAACCAATTAAATGCTCTAACAAATAATAAAAACCAACCTTTGGCTGCCTGTTTTACTCCCATCCAATGATTGAATTATGATTGGATGGTCTACCTGTCTGTACCTACCCAGCTACCTGTCTGTCTACCCGGCTACTTGCATGTGATCTGCCCATGTGATCAAATGGCCAAGGCAGAGGAGAAAGAAGGCTGTCTCGAAGAGCTCCTGAATTCTCTTCCACGTCGAGGGTACGAGGAAACATCTTCAAGGACTATTGCTTGCTGGCCCAATGAAGGAATAACCACCCTCAGGCAGTCCCATAGTTAGTAAAAGGAAAAATAATGGAACCATCCGATTGTTCTTTTGATTCAGGGGTCACCAGCACAGCGGGCACCAGGGCGCCCGCAAGGACCATATGAGGCACCCACAGGCCTGTTCTAAACATAGCACAACTCATTCTTGAACAACTCTTTCCCACCTTTTTTAAGTCATTGTTGATAATTATTATGAGAAATCATTAACATGATCAGTGTCTTCACATAGATGAGTATCATTAATAATCACATATAACTGAAGGCAAACTGAGCAAATGTGTTATTTCAGAGGAGTATCAAACCGGGTGCCCTTCGTAGGCTATGACTCAGTACCCATGAAGTAGCTCTCAGGTTCAAAAAGGTTGGTGACCCCTGGATTAGAGCAACCTCAATAATTGGAAAGACCCAGATAAGTATACAACGCATGTATTGACGCTCTACATCACCATGGCTGAGGAGGATAAGGTTGCATTAGTCTACCCACTAGGGTTCTTCCTGTTTGAGAGGACACCTGGAGGGCTCTGGCCCTCTTCCAGTGATCGATGGAGAAGGATGTTGGACAAATGATACTCCTGGTCTATTGTCCTTAGGAAAACTATCGAGAACACAAGGAAAGACCCCTTATAGTTTTGCATTGGTTGGGTGAGGTAGGATAGCTATCTTACCAGAAAAAGGTAAGATAGCTGGGATACGTTGTCTCGCCCTGTCTGCAGCCCAACCACCTAAAGCAGGGATGGGCAACTTTCATGATAAAGAGGGCCACAATTCTTCATCATCACCATCAGAGGGCCATGTGACTGTGCACTTCAACTAGACGTAAACTGAGAGAAGCTACAGATTGAATTTGTTGGATATGATTTCCTGTATTCGGGTGCATTTTGGGGATGGCCACTACCTACAAAATCTTCCAGATTCATAACCTATGTATTAATGTAGCCTATGTTGATTGAACCAACATACAACCAACATACAACATACATTCATGTTTTCCATGCTCAAACCGCCACATGATTGGTTAGTATTTTGATCAGTGTAAAGGGCTCACATACATCATCATTCAATGATGTCACAAAACTGAAAAACAGTGGCCCAACATTAAGTGCAACCACTCAATGAAATCAAACCCAACAAGCATGATATTCACTTCAGGGCAGTTGTAGTAGTTGTACTGGCGACTTGAGTGGAAATCTTTCATGACTGATATCGCTTCTAAGCAAACTAGACACATGGGTTTGCCTTTGAATTCTATGAACAGATACTCTGCTTTTCTTCTTTCTTAACAAAGTTTTCTGTAACTCGATTATTTTTTTTTTTTTAAATAAAAATTATGTGTGGGCCTGACTGAGTGAGGATGTGGGCCGCCAGTTGCCCATCCCTGACCTAAAGGGTCTGAGATCTTTCGTTGAGTGGGTATTACTGACGATTCATAGAAGGTTATGGGTCCATCGACAGGCTGTTAGCAGTGCTAACAAAAGGCCAGGTCCCTGCTACAAAGGGTACATGATAAATCAGGGCTATCCTGGATTAGTCTGAGCCTTTTGGCTCAAGGGGGGATCCAGAATGTCAGGAAGCCTTCCATAGTGATCGATGTCTTACCAATGCCCCAGTGTGAGCCTTTGCCTACCCCAACAAGCCATATATCTTACATCTAGTGGTCAGTCTGATTGGCCTTGAGGTCTCTGATGGCCTCTGATATGCAAGAAGGATATTGAGTCAAGCAGAAAGAAACTACCTGATTCATTCACAGATTTCCTCTACAGCTCATACAACCACTCTCTAACTTTCCATAAGTCTAAGGGAAATCATGGTTGCTCTCTGGTAAGCAATCGAGTTCAGTTCAGCAGTCATCGACGACTTGACTTTCGCGGGTGCGGGTAAACGCCATGTTAACAGCGAGCTCCACCAATCAAAGACGTGGTGTTACACTTTAGGATTGTGGGAAGTGTAGTGCTTTTAAATCTTCTTTAACTTGTGGTTTCTACAGGAACATATACCATCGTTTCACAATATAACGGCTCGTGGTAAGTATACTTTGTGTATGAAATACACTTCATGTGATTCAGGTCTCCCTTTGTAAGCTCTTCCAACTGCGAAATTTTGGTTGGATAGTAATTTGGTTTCTCAGCAGAAGGGCATCATTGAGCCCTGGCTGTTCCATTCTCCCAGAGCTTCAGATGAGGAGGAACAGAAACAGTGGATAATCCAGTCTCCCTTATGGACTCAAATAATGAAAGAGAAACAGTGGAGAGTCCAGGCTCCCATATGGACTCAAATAATGAAATGTAAAAAATAAACCCAAGAACAAAGGGTTACAATCAAAAGTATGTAATAAGGCCTTGAATTAGTAATGATGTCCTATCTTCATCTGAGTTTGTCTTTATTGGGCTTTAGGTGGACAAGAAGCTCAACCTTAAACTCAGTGGGGACGCAAACCTGAGCAAGCAAGTTAACAAGCGAGCAAGCGTATAACAACTGCTGATACGTTTGAAATGTTTCCTCTTACAACTGGTCCTTTGCTAGTCTGAATCTTTTAGTGTTAGAGAAGCATTTAGCAGGTAAACCTACAAGAACTTGAAGCAAATATGATGAGAATTACAACATCTCTTGGCATAAGCCAAGAGATGTTGTAAGCCAAACTCTTAACTGGAATAGAGCTTATGCATTTATATAAATAAATGCATAAGCTCTATTCCAGTTAAGAGTTTGAATTATTACAATGAAAAGGAGAGGGATGTCTGTTGAAAATGAGTCTGTATTACTTTCTTGCTTATAAATTATTGCTCTCATATTTTTTCCATTTAGAGACATTTAAAATGAAAAAAGAATAAAGCTTCAGAAAGCGTCCTGGCAGCCTGAAAGAGTGAATCAGCTGCTCAAACAGGGTCATGGTACACAGCTATATGTCCTGCATACATCACATTCTATTTACCTATTTTTGATCGTGTGGGAATTAGCCTGATGTTCTCAAGGCAACTCATACGTACAGCTTATCTGGCCAAGAGGCGTTCCTCAGAGCCTTACATGGACAGTTCCGGAGCCAATGGGGAGCATAAATAGGGGTTCTGGACAGGCTAGTAGTATTAACACTGTCTCCCCTGCAGGTTAGCAAGATGTCTGCCCTGAAGTACGCTCTGAGCCTGCTGGCTCTCCTTGTGGTCTCCACCTGGGCTGAGGTAACAACTCTACATGTTTCTAATATAATATTTTTTTTTTAACTGTTCTTGACTGTTTCATTGACTGTTTCTACTGAGACATGTATGCAGACATACCTCATCCATGTTTGAGTGTTGATTAGAATTGTCTGTTGGATCCAAGCCTGTGACAATGACCAGATGTTAATGTCATCGGCCAAATCCAAAATGTTTTCCTATCATCTGACCATATTATCCTGGAAGGATCCCTGACATCCCGTCTGTGTTTGGTTCACTACAGGAACGCCCTGTGTCTGAGATCCTCTGGGAAGCTAACAAGGATGTCGGTAGGTACAGCCGAGTAAAGCATATTGAGATCAGTGTTTCATTGTTTCCTCAACATGTTCACACTATAGAAACCCACAAATACAGCCACAGACCATAACGGAATGAGTAATATAGCTAGGCAGCTGTTTCTGGTGCCATAGTATACAGACTGGGCTGTCTATCTACCTCAACTAGGCTAGTAGGATTCCACCCGTTTGTAAAAACCCATCTGCCTTTAAATTCAGCTAAAAAATAACAATTATAAATAATAAATGTTATACCATATCTATAATTAATATTAATGTCATGATTATAAATATATAAAAAAGAATAACTTATAATAACTATAGGCCTAATACTATACACAGTATATATATATATAGAGAGATAAATAATTTTTCCCAAGAACTTACTTTACATCCGATTGAGGATTGGTCATGTTGCATGGTCGTGCTGCATAGTCTGACACGAAATTACAGACAGACAGACAGACAGACAGACAAACAGACAGACAGACACAAACATACAGACACACACACACACACACCCCTTTGGTGGTCTTGGAAACACTATTTAAAAAAATGTCTTCTTCTTCTTGTCATTAGTCCGCACTGAGGACGAGCCCTACGTGGTGGACGACATCGCCTACGACAACGAGATGGAGAGGAACGCTGACCCCTGCACTTCCCGTGGCTGCATGTGGGGAAAGTCTAGCGACGGCAAGGTCTACGTGCCCTACACCGTCTCCAACCAGTACTGTACGTGCAGCCTGTTGTCACACTAGACCCCCCTGAATACAGAGTCACTCACTTAATTAGAAAACATTTGACCCAGAACTCCATATAAAAACCCAGAGTATTCAAATAATTTAAATAACAAACGTTAGCTTATTTTATGAGGATTAATATTATGTTTATTTAAAATGACGGTAATCATAAAAAAGTCTTCCCCCTTTAGTACAAATAGTTCAAGCACAGCTGAACATAGATTGAGATTCATTATAGCCTCACTTGACTGACTGTAAAACGTGAAGGGTGTTCCTTTCCTCCAACGACCTCTGTCCCTCACTCCTTCCCCTTCCCCTGTGTGTCCCTGACTCCTCCCCCTTCCCTGCCTGTCCCTCACTCCTCCCCCTTCCCTGTGTGTCCCTGACTCCTCCCCCTTCCCTGTGTGTCCCTGACTCCTCCCTCTTCCCTGCAGCCTCCCGCGAGCGGTCCATCATCGACCGCGGCCTGCAGTCCTTCTCTGGCTTCTCCTGCATCCGCTTCGTCAAGCGCAGCAACCAGAGGGATTACCTCAGCATCCAGTCCCTCAGCGGGTGAGAAGCGAGCGCGCTCGTGCGCGTGTGTGTAGTCCCACAAAGGCGCAACAAGAACTATGAACCTACTTACGGTTGTCTTCGGTCTCTTAACATTTGACCACATTCTCATTAGGCCCTTACTGTATTCTCATTGAGCTCCAGACTTTAAAAATCACCTCTAAAGTAGGTCACCCTGTTTTAGGATGTTGTTTTTGTTTGGACGAATGGCTTTTGATCAATACATTCACTTCATGGTGTATTTATATGTAGACGCCGGTGAAATCAATACTTTCCCAACACTTTCCCATCCATATAAACCCGGCCTGCCTCCGACCGCCTCTCTGATCGTAGGTGCTATTCCTTCGTGGGTCGCACCGGTAACTCCCAGACGGTGTCCCTGAGTCGTCAGGGCTGCCTGTACCACAACACTGTACAGCACGAGCTGCTGCACGCCCTGGGCTTCAATCATGAGCAGACCCGCTCTGACCGCGACCAGCACATCAGGGTGCTGCTGCAGAACGTCCAGTCGGGTCAGTGGCTCAGTCCTCATCCAGGGACTCTCTCGCACACGCACACGCACACCTATAACCCCTCTGGTCCATCCTCCACAGGCATGCAGCACAACTTCAACAAGATCGCCACTCTGAACCAGGCCACTCCCTACGACTACAACTCTGTCATGCAGTACCACAAGTGAGTCTGACCCCATCAGCCTGAGGCCCTCTCAACCACATCCCCAAAGAAAGAAAAGTGAACTAACTGCATTGCTGTTTGACCTTACACCTCCAAACACCACAGAGGGGGGGCTTACAGCATATTTAATCATTGTGTGAAATAAGTAAAAACGACCGTTTATTTTGGACCAGAGTCCATGTGGAGGAGGAGTGTGTCAGAGTGTGTGTTGCTAAGTGTTGTGCATGCTTCCAGGTACGCCTTCTCCAAGAACAACCAGCCCACCATGGTACCCATCCCCAACCAGAACGCCGTGATCGGCAAGGCCACCCAGATGAGCCAGAACGACATCACCAGGCTGAACAGGCTGTACAAGTGCTGAGCGGGTGAGTCAGTCCACACCGGTCCTCCTGTTTCAGGACCCCTGTGGAGTAAGGCCCTCATAACAAGCTCAGGGGTTCAATGCCCGAGGTAGAATATATTGATGAAGCAATGGCCCAACTCTTCCATTCCCCATGTAGATTCATGTGAACACAACGTTGCATTAACGACAGGATGTGATACTGCGTCAGTGGTCATTTTTTCTATGCTGTTCATCCAATGATCGCTTCATGTTTCCATTTCTGTGCTTTTCTTTGTAACAGGCGACCAGGACTTCCATTTGAGAAACAACTTCCAATCACAGTGGAGTCCAGAGTCATCGGTTTATAGTATATAGTATATTCTTAATAAACCATAGACATCCACCAAGCCTTTGTGTTCATTGACCTTCATTTGACCCTTCTGAATCCTGGTCCAGGCCTTGACCATCTTCTACCTGATAATAACAGAATACAGATGTGCACAGGGTGCATCTCAGCAAGGGGAAGATAGTTAGAGGGCAAAGCCGCCAATGTTTGAGTCAAGAAGCCTAATAAGGTCATGAATCCACCATGGATAGAAGTGATGAGGTCATGAATCCACCATGGATTGAAGGGATGAGGTCATGAATCCACCATGGATTGAAATGATGAGGTCATCAATCCACCATGGATTGAAGTGATGAGGTCAGGAATCCACCATGGATGAAGTTTGAGAAGCAATTTACATATTTTTGATTGTTTCCAAAAACAACGCAGCATACAGTGTTCTCTATGCTGCTCTTTGCTGATATTGCGTAGTAATATCAACTTGATATGCAAATGTTTCATCCATATGGAATGTATGTTTAATGTTAATAAATAAATAGCTAAGCAACGTTGTTCATGGATGTCGATTTTGTAACGAAGGTGACAAATGACACAGATTTGAAAGAAGAAAAGCCTAGCTGTTATTGCCGGAGGCTCTCCCCCAGCACCAATGAGCTTCAGGATGAGTTACAGGACCAATGAGCTTTAGGATGAGTTACAGGACCAATGAGCTTCAGGATGAGTAACAGGACCAATGAGCTTCAGGATAAGTTACAGGACCAATCAGCTTCATGACGAGTTACAGGACCAATGAGCTTCAGGACGAGTTACAGCACCAATGAGCTTCAGGATGAGTTACAGGACCATTGAGCTTCAGGATGAGTTACAGGACCAATCAGCTTCTTGATGATTTACAGGACC
Organism: Gadus macrocephalus; assembly: GCF_031168955.1. Taxonomy (NCBI): domain Eukaryota; kingdom Metazoa; phylum Chordata; class Actinopteri; order Gadiformes; family Gadidae; genus Gadus; species Gadus macrocephalus. The sequence goes on along the minus strand of NC_082390.1, from coordinate 22,446,645 downwards.
AATGAGCTTCATGATGAGTTACAGGACCAATGAGCTTCAGGATGAGTTACAGGACCAATGAGCTTTAGGATGAGTTACAGGACCAATGAGCTTCAGGATGAGTAACAGGACCAATGAGCTTCAGGATAAGTTACAGGACCAATCAGCTTCATGACGAGTTACAGGACCAATGAGCTTCAGGACGAGTTACAGCACCAATGAGCTTCAGGATGAGTTACAGGACCATTGAGCGTCAGGATGAGTTACAGGACCAATCAGCTTCTTGATGAGTTACAGGACCAATGAGCTTCATGATGAGTTACAGGACCAATGAGCTTCATGATGAGTTACAGCACCAATCAGCTTCAGGATGAGTTACAGGACGAATCGGCTTCAGGATGAGTTACAGGACCAAAGAGCTTCAGGATGAGTTACAGGACCAAAGAGCTTCAGGATGAGTTAGAGGTCTTTGGCTGAGGGGTGGATCCCGGACAAGAAGGGCAGAAAACGTTCTCAATGAATTCAAGTCTTTTAATAATCTAGTAGGATTTAGTTGCAATAATATATTTGTTAAGGCTTATCTACAAAATAACTTCTGATAACATAGAAAAGAAATACAGAAATACCACGGCACAGTTGGGCCACATTTATTGTGCATGAGCATGACTTATTTTTCATAAATCTGCCAAATATGTATTAAGCCCCATAAAGTGCAACTGGGAAGCCTAATAGTACCTGAGACGTTAAAATAGACCTTGCTACGATTCTGTACAAACTGGAGGTAACAGCACATAATAATAATAATAATAATAGATACCATTATATTATTAGTCAACAATATTTACTTTGAGGATCACAATCGTTTGGTTAAAATCTCTTAAGGGGGTTAAAACGATGTGAACATCAGCAGCCCAGCGGAGACGGAGCGAAGAAGTAGAGGGCCAGCAAGATGAGATAGACCACCACCAGAGCAGTACCTGGTGGTCACACAAGCACACGCTGACACGGGGACATAGCTCAAGGGTTCTGGGTCAATACAGTCAGGTCATTCATTATAAACATTAAGGCTAGGGTAGGTGATTACTTATATTTTTGTCATACTTGAACTTCTGTTTACATGCCACCAGCATCGATAAATATAATGGTATCTGTAATAAGCCCATTAAGTCATGTCATTTGGTCTTTATAAAATAATAGGATGGCTAACTTGTCTGTCTAGCTAGCTACGTGCGCATAATCTGGTCCCGCACTCATTGCACATAACAGCAGCCTTCCACCAGGCTGAGCAGACCTGTTGCTAAAGCTAGTGAGGGAGCCCCTGGTTTGGATACTTTCAAATCTAACTCTGGCTGGTTTCTCCACATGGCCTACCCTGGCTTAAATGTTAATACAGTCATTTCTGACTGCAGTATATAGAGGACCAATCATTGGAAACCATTTGATCCCATAAAAGTCTTTAGTCTTATTTTAAAGGTGCTCAGAGTTGGGGCAAGTCTTTAATCCTCAGGGAGTTTATTCCAGCTATTTGTTGCATAGTAACTAAATCCTGCTTTCCCATGTTTCGTGTTTACTCTGGGGATAATTAACAGATTGGTCTGAGAGGATCTTAGTGGTCTAGAAGGCTTATGTAGTGGAAGTTAAATATTTTGGGCCTAAACCATGTAGGGATTTATAGGTTAGCAACATGATTTTAAAATAAATTCTCTGACCTACAGGAAGCCAATGTAACAAATTCAGAATTGGTGTAATATGTTCATATTTTTTGGCTTTGTTAGAACTCTAGAAGCAGCATTCTGAACAAGCTGAAGCTTCCTCAGAGTTTGTTTTGGGAGACCTGTAAGGAGACCATTGCAGTAATTAAGCTTACTAGTGATAAAGGCATGTGCAAGTTTTTGTAAGTCTTCGGTCGACATGAGCCCTCTAAGTCTTGCTACATTTTTAAGGTGATAATATGCAGATTTTGTAACTGATATGATGTGACTGTCGAAATGTAAATCTGAATCCATGATAACCCCTAGATTTCTGGCTTTGATTGAGGTTTTCAGGGACAGAGAGTGAAGGTGTTTGGTTACTTTAAGCCATTCCGTTTTAGAACCAAATACAATTACAGCAGATCTATGGGGCGATAGTCATTTGGTGATAGCGATACATAGATTTGCGTGTCATCAGCATAGCAATGATGGTCAATATTGTTATATTGCATGATTTGCCCTGGTGGGAGCATGTAGATGTTGAATAAAGAGGGTCCTAAGATTGAACCTTGTGGGACTCCACATGTCACGTTGGTTGATTCTGATACAAAGTCGCCAATGGAAACAAAGTAGTTCCTATTTTGTAGGTAGGACCTGAACCAATTTAAGACTGTGCCTGAAAGCCCAGACGAGTTTTCAAACCTGTCCAGAAATATTGTATGGTCTACAGCAGGGGTAGGCAATTAAAATCCTAATGGGTCCAGTTTCAAAAAAAATCCTCAAGCTTGGGTCCGGGGGTCTATCACACATTTTTTATGACCGTTGTTTTCACTGATATAGGACTGCATGTGTTTTATGTACCAACAGTCAAGGTGTGCATTATGATTCAGAGGCATATTTAGCCAATATAAGTAGGCCTACTTAAGGCGCTAGTAGTATCAGTGTCTGTTTGGTCAACAACTGACTATCCGCCACCGTCTCGGAGCAGATCAGGCACACAGGCTTAGAGCTGCATGCAGGCAGAATGAACACTCCTCTTTAAAAGCTCTGTTCTCACAATCTACCTTTCTCTTCTTAGAGCACGCCATCTTTCTCTTGAACTGCAATGCAGCTTTCTCTCTCAACTGAAGGCACTCTTTTCTTCTGTCAATTTTGCCGCGCTTGCGTGCACCAGTCGCACAGCTCGTAGGGCAGGCTATCATCTGATTGGCTACTGGCATTATAAGGTTTAAACAAAAACATAGCCTACCATAAAGTTATAGTTAATTTAATGTATTTAACGGGTTTATAAAAGTCACCCAAACATTAGTTGTTAAAATCTCTTGGTCAAAATGATATATACCCGTATTGGTCCGAATATAAGACGACCCTGATTATAAGACGACCCCCCGTTTTTCAACACAAACATTTAGAAAAAAACATTTGCAGACCAGATTTGCAGAACAAAGAACAGTGAATTAAACACTTGTTATATCAATGACAATAATAATAATGCCAGTAAAGGCCACGGCACTTTCAAGGCAAAATATGTACAGTAGGCCTATGATTCAAAATTAATATCAAGCAACATTGGGAAAAATTTTAAATAACATAGAAAAATACAGGCCACATATTTAACTAAACTTAACCAAAATTCGCCAAACTTCTCCTCCGATCTCTGTCTATCGCTCACACACGTCCTCTGCCCCGCTGTGTTTGCTCTCGCTGTCATCGCTCCCCAGCTGCTCCGCTTCCACCGGCTCCGCCCAAAGCGCGTTTTCTCTGACGTTTTCAAAAACTCTCCGGTCAACCTCACTGAAACGGCCACTTTGAGGACCACGGTAGGATTTGCGCTGACTGTTGACGTCTTTGAGACGTTATTTTGGTGCTCGCCATCTTCTTACGTTACACTCCGTGACCCCAAACATCTTGGCAGCTTGGCAGTTGTTACTTGACTCTGCCTTATTGACGACCATTATTTTAAAATTGGCATCATAGCTCCTCCGCTGTTGTTGATTGACCTGACCCACTTTTGAGCCACTTGTCTCTAATGGTCAGCCTGTTTTTAAACACCGGTAACGGTCTGGTTGTTAAGGACGCTGGACTACTTCTTCCCGGAACCAATTTCTGGCGCAACCTGCGGCCGCGAATGTGTATTGACATTTAAAGGGAGAGGCGAAGAAGAGAAACTGCGCTCTGAATACTAGACCCCGAATATAAGACAACCCGACTTTTTCGGACCTATTTCGATTGGAAAAAAGGCCGTCTTATATTCGGACCAATACGGTATATAAAAAAAAAATCGCATTATTAATATTATTGTTGCAATTGTGTCTCGGTCCGGAGAGGACGTCAGTTGGGTCCGGACCCGGACCGCGGTCCGCCTATTGCCGACCCCCGGTCTACAGTGTCGAATGCAGCACTGAGGTCAAGTAGCATTAGTATTGAGGTTATGCCAGAGTCTGTGTTAAGACGGATGTCGTTTACAATTTTAATAAGGGCGGTCTCAGTGCTGTGCAGGGGTCGAAATCCTGATTTGAAGGTGTCATAGCAACCAGTTGATGCCAGGAAGTGATTAAGTTGCTGGAGGACAACTTTCTCAATGATTTTACTTATGAAGGGTAGATTCAATATTGGTCTGTAGTTGTTAATAATAGAGGCATCTAGGCTCCGCTTTTTTAAAAGGGGTTTAATAACTGCAATTTTCAAAGCTTTTGGGAAATTGCCTGACTGGAGAGAGTTGTTAACTATCTGCAATATGTCTACTGCTAGGCAGTAGAAAACATTCTTAAAGAGGTTGGTAGGTAAAGTATCAAGGCAACAGGTGGATGGCTTTAGTTATGTCACAGATTCCACAAGAGTTTGAGAGTCTATAACATTAAAGCATGCCATCCTTGCCACGTTACTTTTGCCTGAACAGGGTTGTAGTCCAACATTTTTGTTTGAAGTGGAGATATTGATGGCGCGTCTGATGCCTTAAATTTTATCAGTATAAAAAGCTGCAAACTCATTGCATTTCTGCGTAGAATGGAGATCAGGTGGAATTTGTGTTGGGGGGTTGGTCAGTCTGTCAGCAGTTGCAAATAGGGTTTTTGCATTATTAGTGTTGGTTTTAATGATATTGGAGAAAAATGTTTCTCTAGCACTTTTTAAGTCTAAATTGTAGGCACGGAGGCTCTCTTTATAGATATCATGGTGAATATGAAGTTTTGTTTTACACCAGATGCGTTCAACCTACCTGCATTCTTTTTTCTGTGCTGTTACAGAAGCAGCTTTTCTCCAGGGTGCCTTTTGCTTTCCAGAAATCATTTTAACCTTATAAGGTCCAATGAGATCTATGACTTTCAAATTTTTCAAATTAAAGTTTTCTACAAGATCAGCAGCAGAACATGGGTTGAGAGGTGGAAGCAAGGAGATGGCCTTTTTAAAAAGTACATTAGAATCTTCATTGATATACCGTTTACGATATCACCGATATCACCGTATGTCGGTGATATCGGACCAAAAGTGGTCAGACAAGGAAGGATCAGCACAGAGATCTCAGAAACATTGAGGCCCTTTGTGATAACCAGGTCTAGAGTGTGCCCCTTACAATGAGTAGCCTCTTTCACATGTTGAGACAGTTCAAATGTGTCCAAAATGGTATAAAGTTTTTTTGAACATTTGTCATTCAAATCATCAGAATGAAAATTGAAGTCACCAGTTATAACTAGACTGTCAAATTATGTGGAGATGTCATCAAAAAAAATGTGCAGAGTCTGTGGGTGGCCTGTAAATAATTAATAGGAGAACTCTGGGGGAGCATTTCAATGCAGCACTAAGGTATTCGAATGATGGAAAATCACCATATAACATCTGCTTCCCCTGAAATACATTTTTAAATAGAAAAGCATTCTTAGTTAATTTGCAGAGATAATGTCAAAAGGTTAGGTAGTTCCTTTCAGACCTTCAGGTGGTTTGTGAGGTTGGACTGACCCTCCGACATTCACAATCAATGGGCAGGAACGGGATTTCATTCTTGTAATGCCAAGCCAATTTTTGTTATGCTAGGATGTAGGTTCCAGGGGAATTCCTGGATTCCTGCAGACTTCTGGGGGGGGTGGCTTGTAACCTGGAGACAACAGCTCCAAGGGGCAGAGTGTTTCTAAAGCCTAAACCCTGTCCATCAGTTCACTTTACGTCTAATTATTGTCATCATCATCAACATCATAGTCATCTATTTCCCCTTCCACTGCCTCAGCGGGTTTGGAGCCCAGAATCCGATCCATCAGAGGCAGGAACCTTGACCTGCATTTCCCTTTTTAGTGGGGTTGTAGAGAGTCCAGTAAGTTTATCTTAGTTTTCCCAGATGTCATGAGTATACAGCTTATTATTAGAGTGGAACAGATTTTTTTTTTGTTATGCTGAGTTTTGAAGTCTATGAGCAAGTACTTCAGGTATTGGACAAGACCAAAGTTACGGATCGGTAAGGAGAAGTTGAGACGGAGCATGTTGTGATTAGAATGCTTGTAGCGCCAGTCCACATCGTCTTCTTTAATAGATGGTGTTTTACTCCCCTTTGCCTTGATTGTGGCGCAGTGACACGCTCTAAACCATTGTGGAAAAGTTGTGTCGTCCTGGCAGTCTGCCAGAGTGGGTCAGCTGTTCAAACACGGTCATGGTACACAGCTATATGTCCTGCATACATCACATTCTATTTACCTATTTTTGATCATGTGGGAATTGGCCTGATGTGCTCAAGGCAACTCATACGTACAGCTTATCTGGCCAAGAGGCGTTCCTCAGAGCCTTACATGGACAGTTCCTGAGCCAATGGGGAGCATAAATAGGGGTTCTGGACAGGCTAGTAGTATTAACACTGTCTCCCCTGCAGGTTAGCAAGATGTCTGCCCTGAAGTACGCTCTGAGCCTGCTGGCTCTCCTTGTGGTCTCTACCTGGGCTGAGGTAACAACTCTACATGTTTCTAATATAAAAAAAAAAGTTTTAACTGTTAGCGTCATTGACTGTTTCTACTGAGACATGTATGCAGACATACCTCATCCATGTTTGAGTGTTGATTAGAATTATCTGTTGGATCCAAGCCTGTGACAATGACCAGATGTTAATGTCATCGGCCAAATCCAAAATGTTTTCCTATCATCTGACCATATTACTATGGAAGGATCCCTGACATCCCGTCTGTGTTTGGTTCACTACAGGAACGCCCTGTGTCTGAGATCCTCTGGGAAGCTAACAAGGATGTCGGTAAGTACAGCAGAGTAAAGCATATTGAGATCAGTGTTTCCTCAACATGTTCACACTATAGAAACCCACAAATACAGCCACAGACCATAACGGAATGAGTAATATAGCTAGGCAGCTGTTTCTGGTGCCATAGTATACAGACTGGGCTGTCTATCTACCTCAACTAGGCTAGTAGGATTCCACCCGTTTATAAAAACCCATCTGCCTTTAAATTCAGCTAAAAAATAACAATAATTATAAATAATAAATGTTATACCATATCTATAATTAATATTAATGTCATGATTATAAATATATAAAAAAGAATAACTTATAATAACTATAGGCCTAATACTATACACAGTATATATATATATAGAGAGATAAATAATTTTTCCCAAGAACTTACTTTACATCCGATTGAGGATTGGTCATGTTGCATGGTCGTGCTGCATAGTCTGACACGAAATTACAGACAGACAGACAGACACAAACATACAGACACACACACCCCTTTGGTGGTCTTGGAAACACTATTTAAAAAAATGTCTTCTTCTTCTTGTCATTAGTCCGCACTGAGGACGAGCCCTACGTGGTGGACGACATCGCCTACGACAACGAGATGGAGAGGAACGCTGACCCCTGCACTTCCCGTGGCTGCATGTGGGGAAAGTCTAGCGACGGCAAGGTCTACGTGCCCTACACCGTCTCCAACCAGTACTGTACGTGCAGCCTGTTGTCACACTAGACCCCCCTGAATACAGAGTCACTCACTTAATTAGAAAACATTTGACCCAGAACTCCATACAAAAACCCAGAGTATTCAAATAATTTAAATAACAAACGTTAGCTTATTTTATGAGGATTAATATTATGTTTATTTAAAATGACGGTAATCATAAAAAAGTCTTCCCCCTTTAGTACAAATAGTTCAAGCACAGCTGAACATAGATTGAGATTCATTATAGCCTCACTTGACTGACTGTCAAACGTGAAGGGTGTTCCTTTCCTCCAACGACCTCTGTCCCTCACTCCTTCCCCTTCCCCTGTGTGTCCCTGACGCCTCCCCCTTCCCTGCCTGTCCCTCACTCCTCCCCCTTCCCTGTGTGTCCCTGACTCCTCCCCCTTCCCTGTGTGTCCCTGACTCCTCCCTCTTCCCTGCAGCCTCCCGCGAGCGGTCCATCATCGACCGCGGCCTGCAGTCCTTCTCTGGCTTCTCCTGCATCCGCTTCGTCAAGCGCAGCAACCAGAGGGATTACCTCAGCATCCAGTCCCTCAGCGGGTGAGAAGCGTGTAGTCCCACAAAGGCGCAACAAGAACTATGAACCTACTTACGGTTGTCTTCGGTCTCTTAACATTTGACCACATTCTCATTAGGCCCTTACTGTATTCTCATTGAGCTCCAGACTTTAAAAATCACCTCTAAAGTAGGTCACCCTGTTTTAGGATGTTGTTTTTGTTTGGACGAATGGCTTTTGATCAATACATTCACTTCATGGTGTATTTATATGTAGACGCCGGTGAAATCAATACTTTCCCAACACTTTCCCATCCATATAAACCCGGCCTGCCTCCGACCGCCTCTCTGATCGTAGGTGCTATTCCTTCGTGGGTCGCACCGGTAACTCCCAGACGGTGTCCCTGAGTCGTCAGGGCTGCCTGTACCACAACACTGTACAGCACGAGCTGCTGCACGCCCTGGGCTTCAATCATGAGCAGACCCGCTCTGACCGCGACCAGCACATCAGGGTGCTGCTGCAGAACGTCCAGTCGGGTCAGTGGCTCAGTCCTCATCCAGGGACTCTCTCGCACACGCACACGCACACCTATAACCCCTCTGGTCCATCCTCCACAGGCATGCAGCACAACTTCAACAAGATCGCCACTCTGAACCAGGCCACTCCCTACGACTACAACTCTGTCATGCAGTACCACAAGTGAGTCTGACCCCATCAGCCTGAGGCCCTCTCAACCACATCCCCAAAGAAAGAAAAGTGAACTAACTGCATTGCTGTTTGACCTTACACCTCCAAACACCACAGAGGGGGGGCTTACAGCATATTTAATCATTGTGTGAAATAAGTAAAAACGACCTCCCGTTTATTTTGGACCAGAGTCCATGTGGAGGAGGAGTGTGTCAGAGTGTGTGTTGCTAAGTGTTGTGCATGCTTCCAGGTACGCCTTCTCCAAGAACAACCAGCCCACCATGGTACCCATCCCCAACCAGAACGCCGTGATCGGCAAGGCCACCCAGATGAGCCAGAACGACATCACCAGGCTGAACAGGCTGTACAAGTGCTGAGCGGGTGAGTCAGTCCACACCGGTCCTCCTGTTTCAGGACCCCTGTGGAGTAAGGCCCTCATAACAAGCTCAGGGGTTCAATGCCCGAGGTAGAATATATTGATGAAGCAATGGCCCAACTCTTCCATTCCCCATGTAGATTCATGTGTACACAACGTTGCATTAACGACAGGATGTGATACTGCGTCAGTGGTCATTTTTTCTATGCTGTTCATCCAATGATCGCTTCATGTTTCCATTTCTGTGCTTTTCTTTGTAACAGGTGACCAGGACTTCCATTTGAGAAACAACTTCCAATCACAGTGGAGTCCAGAGTCATCGGTTTATAGTATATAGTATATTCTTAATAAACCATAGACATCCACCAAGCCTTTGTGTTCATTGACCTTCATTTGACCCTTCTGAATCCTGGTCCAGGCCTTGACCATCTTCTACCTGATAACAGAATACAGATGTACACAGGGTGCATCTCAGCAAGGGGAAGATAGTTAGAGGGCAAAGCCGCCAATGTTTGAGTCAAGAAGCCTAATAAGGTCATGAATCCACCATGGATAGAAGTGATGAGGTCATGAATCCACCATGGATTGAAGGGATGAGGTCATGAATCCACCATGGATTGAAATGATGAGGTCATCAATCCACCATGGATTGAAGTGATGAGGTCAGGAATCCACCATGGATGAAGTTTGAGAAGCAATTTACATATTTTTGATTGTTTCCAAAAACAACGCAGCATACAGTGTTCTCTATGCTGCTCTTTGCTGATATTGCGTAGTAATATCAACTTGATATGCAAATGTTTCATCCATATGGAACGTATGTTTAATGTTAATAAATAAATAGCTAAGCAACGTTGTTCATGGATGTCGATTTTGTAACGAAGGTGACAAATGACACAGATTTGAAAGAAGAAAAGCCTAGCTGTTATTGCCGGAGGCTCTCCCCCAGCACCAATGAGCTTCAGGATGAGTTACAGGACCAATGAGCTTTAGGATGAGTTACAGGACCAATGAGCTTCAGGATGAGTAACAGGACCAATGAGCTTCAGGATAAGTTACAGGACCAATCAGCTTCATGACGAGTTACAGGACCAATGAGCTTCAGGACGAGTTACAGCACCAATGAGCTTCAGGATGAGTTACAGGACCATTGAGCTTCAGGATGAGTTACAGGACCATTGAGCTTCTTGATGAGTTACAGGACCAATGAGCTTCAGGATGAGTTACAGGACCAATGAGCTTCAGGATGAGTTACAGGACCAATGAGCTTCAGGATGAGTTACAGGACCATTGAGCTTCAGGATGAGTTACAGGACCAATCAGCTACTTGATGAGTTACAGGACCAATGAGCTTCATGATGAGTTACAGGACCAATGAGCTTCATGATGAGTTACAGCACCAATCAGCTTCAGGATGAGTTACAGGACGAATCGGCTTCAGGATGAGTTACAGGACCAAAGAGCTTCAGGATGAGTTAGAGGTCTTTGGCTGAGGGGTGGATCCCGGACAAGAAGGGCAGAAAACGTTCTCAATGAATTCAAGTCTTTTAATAATCTAGTAGGATTTAGTTGCAATAATATATTTGTTAAGGCTTATCTACAAAATTACTTCTGATAACATAGAAAAGAAATACAGAAATACCACGGCACAGTTGGGCCACATTTATTGTGCATGAGCATGATTTATTTTTCATAAATCTGCCAAATATGTATTAAGCCCCATAAAGTGCAACTGGGAAGCCTAATAGTACCTGAGACGTTAAAATAGACCTTGCTACGATTCTGTACAAACTGGAGGTAACAGCACATAATAATAATAATAATAATAATAGATACCATTATATTATTAGTCAACAATATTTACTTTGAGGATCACAATCGTTTGGTTAAAATCTCTTAAGGGGGTTAAAACGATGTGAACATCAGCAGCCCAGCGGAGACGGAGCGAAGAAGTAGAGGGCCAGCAAGATGAGATAGACCACCACCAGAGCAGTACCTGGTGGTCACACAAGCACACGCTGACACGGGGACATAGCTCAAGGGTTCTGGGTCAATACAGTCAGGTCATTCACTATAAACATTAAGGCTAGGGTAGGTGATTACTTATATTTTTGTCATACTTGAACTTCTGTTTACATGCCACCAGCATCGATAAATATAATGGTATCTGTAATAAGCCCATTAAGTCATGTCATTTGGTCTTTATAAAATAATAGGATGGCTAACTTGTCTGTCTAGCTAGCTACGTGCGCATAATCTGGCCCTGCACTCATTGCACATAACAGCAGCCTTCCACCAGGCTGAGCAGACCTGGTGAGGGAGCCCCTGGTTTGGGGGGGGTTTGGATACTTTCAAATCCAACTCTGGCTGGTTTCTCCACATGGCCTACCCTGGCTTAGATGTCAATAGTTATTTCTGACTGCAGTATATAGAGGACCAACCTTTGGAAACCATTTGACCCTTCACTATTGTTCGCAAGTTATCTCATGAATGAAGACATCTTCATGAATTGCATGAGCTGCTAGGTTTGATATCAATAGAAAAGCCTTCTTAGTTCATTTGCAGAGATAATGTCAAAAGGTTACTGACTTGCTTATTAACATTCCTGTAAGGCCTTCAGGTGGTTTGTGAGGTTGGACTGACCCTCTAATATTCTCAATCAATGGGCAGGAACAGGATTTTGTTCTTATAATGCCAAGCCGATATTTGTTATGCTAGGATGTAAGTTCCAGGAGTCTTCCAGGGTCCCTGCTGACGCCCGGGAGAGATGGCTCGGAGCCTGGAGACAACCGCTCCAAGGGGCAGAGTGTTTCTACAGCCTAAACCCTGTTCATCAGTTCACTTCACGTCTAATTGTTGTACTCATCTAAAAACTAGCCTGATGTCTTGTGTACTGCTCATGTTCACTGTATTGTAACATGCCTGCCTACCTCATGTCCCATCCGACCCCTCTGAGATGTGTCACCGTTGCCAGAATGCAAGTGGGCCGGACGCAGTTCGTTCATTTTTTAATTAGACAGACCAAGACCGTAGAAGTTATTTTAATGAAAAATTGTTTTATACTCGGTTGAAACCGAAACTGCAGTTGGGTTTGATCACTGAACGTTCCATGAATGAACACCAGTGAGGTGGATCCTGTGAACTACGCTCCAATGTTTTGCATTCGATTTAAATAACAGGACACCTGCCTTATTACGGTTCCAATCAATGCGCTACAAATGGAAGTCAAAATTAAAACCCTCAAATACAATTTAACACCAGACATTTTCTTAATAACGCTTAAAATCAAAGTGCCGCAGCGGAATACTCCAATTTCAGTTGGATGAGTCATTAAAAACAACCGAATAGGGTTATTTCTTAATGCCTTGAATTTCTGCCCTATCACACAACAGGTTTATAGGGCCTTGCAACTTGATATTACAGGGTTCCTCAACTTACCTTGAAAATAGTCTGACTTCCCATCCATCAATATGTAGTTGACCACGATGACACTGAAGATGCTGGCCCACAGGTGCAGGTCGCTGAAGATCAGCACGAAGCCCACATCCTGAACACATATAAACAGCGTTGGTCTCTTTGGTATTCCAGCGAGTAGGAATGTTTAACCTAATCATGTTGAGAAATGAGTCTTACATAGAGGGCGTTGAATAAGACCAGCAGTGGAATCTGAAGCATGCAGACCTGTACAGCAATGCAGCTTCCCACCTCCAAGCTGGAAGGGAAGACAAACGGCTAAGTGTCCTCAGATTGTAAAAAGGTTTTCTGAACTTGTGCTGGGGCCACATAACACTTTTTAGAGGCAGATTTTGGAAGGACCGGCACGTTCCAATGGGGCAGACGCGCCCCCGAGTCCAACACCACGGTCATTATGCGTGTCTGTGAAATATCTAGAGCATACCAGTCGCCATGGTCCAGATTCTATCCAATATGTTCGCAATGGCTGACGCAAATTCAGCCATGAATTCAACATGCAGTCCCTCTTTTTCACGACTTGAAAAAGGGATTCTTGCGCAAATTATGATCCGATGAGCTCAACCAAATCTCGAGGTCATCAAGCTCGTATTCGGTTAACATTCATAGGTGTGTGGACAGCAGTCTGGGCACAATGTAGATAGAGAGTTCCTGGTGGGTCACTATTGTAAACTGGTTGAACACCTTTTAACCCAGGACCTGTTCAGACCTGACAGTAACTGCGTCCTGGCCTGGAACCAGAAAGAAAAAACTGCATTCAAACTGAGAAACTGAGAAGTGTAAGAAGCATGAGTGTGATGTAAACGTTTGTCTTTGTATGATTTTGCAAGGATATCTTTTTTTTCATAGGTATTTTCACTAGTGAGTAATGTTAGTTATCTAGAAACACACTAATCCAAACTAACAGACCTACGAAACACTCAATAAGAAGCCTCTAATAAAAATGGCTGTGCACATGAACAAAAGCAATCTTTATCATGTAATTAGTTAATTATCTATGATAGTTGAGACTCAGCTGATTTAAAAAGTCACCCTTTGGCTAAAATTGGTCAAGAAAGTTTGTCGTTGAAAAATAAACCTCACTTTCTCTTTTTACAACCAAATTGATGTCTTACATTCGTTTTTTTTTGTGATCAAAGTTTGATTGCATAAAACCACCATAAACGCAACTAAACTTGGTTTGTCCAATCAATGTCCAGTAGCTTAGGGAGGGTTTCAGAGGAAATAGGTAAAAATTGGCGATAAAGAACACATGTCCTTTATCGCCATTTGTTGGCCATATGGTGTAATTGCGATTGTTTGGCTTGGTGTTTAATTCAATTCAAAAGCCAATAGAGGGGTCAAGTGTTAAAAACTGGTCCTGAAGGTTTTCAAAATAACAGCACCATGCATGACACCAGAACAACAGCAGGGTGCCACAGTCGAGATCAAGGACAACAACAATTACATACTATTTGTTTCCTTCCCTTAAGACTTTCTGTGCAAATCACAAATAACCACAATTGCAAGACATTTCTTGCGGGACAATACAATCCCAAGTGAGGGGAACCCGACCTGCATTGGCCTGTTCCATCTTATATTCAGGTTCCCCAAAGACGACCGATCTCCAGACGACAGTGGAGATCGGCCGTGTGGCCCCTTGGGGCTTGGCCCCGTTTGCCCCCGGTAGGCGTGGTCCCGGTGGGCGTGGGGCGTGGCCCCAGATTCAGCAACAATGAAGAGAGAGCGTCCATAGGCTGAACCCACCTGAGATTGATGTTGTTCTGAAGGGCGAACTGGATCCCGTTGACGATCTCTGGGATCTCTGGGACCATGGCGATGACTGTCACGCCTATGAAATACTGACCACAAAAGACGGTGATTCAAAGCCCCCACACACATCCTACATACACCTCAGAGCAGCCGTGTTGGTGGTGTCCACCTGGGAGATGTTGGGCTGGTGCAGGATGGGCTGGATGTGCTGAGTGGCCAGGTCGGCGCACGCAGACATGAGCAGGGTGGCCATGATGAGGATCAGCAGGGACCTCCAGCGAGACCAGTGGACAACCGCCCCCCCCGGGGCCTCGGCTGGAGAGAGAGAGACACACACACACACACACACACACACACACACACACACACACACACACACACACACACACACACACACACACACACACACACACACACACACACACACACACACACACACACACACACACACACACACGAGGCTGGTGGATCCAACATCAGTTCCACGTTCTTCAGGTCCCATGGCATGCTACTTTATGGATGCTTTAATATAGATATTAGTGGGCCCCAAAATTTGAAGACATTCCCGAAATTCAGCGTTACAGCCACTACGAGCCAGTCGCACATTGAGCTTTCCCCAAAAACACAGTTTCGGTGTCTGTAGCTTTAATGCAAATGAGGAGGAGGGAGGCGGGTCAAGGAGGAGGGTGGGGGTGTGGCCCTGAGCAGCATGCGGCCACGGTACCCTGCGCTCTGTTTACAGTGGATGTATCGCAATGGCGATACATCCACTGTAAACAGAACAAAGCCTTGGGCCGTGTTCTGTATATATTCTAGAACACTCCGGGTGTTCCGGCGGGCAGTGTTTCCCACACATTGACGAGACTATGGCGCCCCGCCATAGTCTAATTTCGGCCGCCATAGTCTCTGCGTGCACATGAATTATTATTATTATTATAATTATTATTTTTTTTTATTTATTTTTTTATTTTTTGCTCAGACGAAGTTCGTGTCGCTCTCATTGGGATTGCATGAGAGCAGAGGCGCTGCATCCCATTAGGCATACCAGGCAATTGCCTGGGCCCCCGCAATTGCTTGGGGCCCCGCTGGGCGGGAGTTCTGGAGCTCTATATCTAAATAATATCATACATAGATAACTATATCATATAATATATATTATTATGGCCAAAAGCTGTGTGAGCCTCCAGACGATATTATGAATCTGCCGTACACAGCACTAATCTGGCTCAGTTTTTTGGTATTTCTCCAAAATTTAATTGCAACCAATTCTCCCTTAATTCCTCTGTCTTTGGCAGGAGATGCAATGTGGACGTTTTGCTTCGGCATAACACACAGGTTCGATGTCGTTCTGCTATTGCATTCAAAATTCTGCACTAGCTCAATCTCGACTCCTTCAGAATTTCTGTGGGTGGTTACCAACCAACATAGGGGGCAGGTCTATGAATAATAATTTGACAACTCTACGTAGCAGTGTCACCTTATCCAGATTGGCTAATTTTTTCTGCCTTTTTCCTTTCATTGGCTATTGCATACAGCAGACAAACTGCATAGATTTCAAACTTACCAAAGGTCACAAACGTATTAGGAAAAATGTGATTTTAATGGCATGGGATCTTTAAGGCACTTTACGATACTTTATTCTAGATTAAAAAAAGGTATGATATGCAACATTGACTCAAATTGGCAAATGCAGTCTGGATTCACAACATTGGAGAGCTGCCTCTGTCCTCCCCAGACCTGAAGCTCAAGCGGGTTGCCAGGTTGGGGAAACTTCACAAACACGAGCATACGAAGAGCCGAGCTCTGGTCACGGAGCTCTTTAGAAAGAGGTGGGCTTGAATCTAGTACACCTCAGCTGATCCGGATTGTTTGCTGGTTTCTACGCAGACGAGGCAGCAGTAGGCTGTGCTTGTGTGCCAATTTGTTTCGTATCTGGCGATCTTGGGTGCTTTGAGAATAGTGAATAATAACCAAAACTAAAACAAATGTTTTCCTTAATCTCGGACGCCATATCATGGTCATTTTATGATTGAGTACAGTAAGCAAGTATGTTTTTCTAAAGGTGGTTGCGTCTTATATGATGTCCACATGGTAATCTATGCAATTTTGAAACAGTTTCTAAGAAAATTACATTAATCTAGAAAATAACTGAAAATTCCGTTTTATCTCTGCCAACCCGTTCACACAACTCAAATATCTTGACCTGGTGACCGCTTCTGCTGTCTCTTTGAAACTCTCAAATCCAATCTACTGCAGCTTTAAGGAGTATTCCTTTGGATGTAATTGAACTTCAACGCTTCATCAGTTTCCTACCGTGTCCCTCTCCAACCTGGATGTCGTAGATGTGGGAGTGTGTCTTCAAGGTGAAGATCAGGCCGATGATGTAGGCCACGGGCAGAAGCACGCAGACCGAGTACACAAGCGGTCTGAAAGGGAGGAACACGACTCAGGAGCTCTGCCGTGTTAGTGCGTGTATGATGGAGGTGACGGACTAGATCAATATTTCAATCAAATATATTCAAACAAAACAACATCAGAACTTACTCAACATGGTTATGGAACAGTGTAGAGTTGTTCTGTTGGGAATTGAAATGGAGTCCAAACATTATTTAGCAGACTATGTCATGTAAAGTCAAGTCTAGATGTCTGAAGATGGTGGTGTCTGCTACCAGATCGTAGTGGCAGTCGTGGCAGGTAAAGGTGGCGTTGCCTCCAGCAGAGGTTGTGCAGGCGTCACAGACCAGGTTCCCGTAGGCCTTGGAGAACAGGGTGGGCGCAAACACACCTGCAGGCCCCAACAAAGCCCCCCTCTAGTGAGAACAGAACTCGGACTAAGGCCCAGTGGGAGTGGGGTGTGGAGAGTGAGTGAGGGTGATGGTTAAAGGGCCTCCACCACTGGGCTGGTCCTCACCTCCTACAGAGATGAAGAGCAGGGCAGAGCCCACCCCTGTAGACCGGCTGTTGAATCGCTGCTCGCTGTGTTTCAGCCCCCCGACCACCATGCTGATGCCCTGACACAAACACAAACACTTTATTATAGTTGTTGATTATTAGGAAAACATTTTAACTAAAACAAATGGGAGTTCCTCGAAAAAAAAAAATGCCTATGCATATTTGTGGACCATGGGTTACATTTATAGCATAGAAATGTAGACGCACCCTAGCGGCAGCAAATGTTATTTGCAGCCAGGGTCGTCTAGCAACCCTCCTTTAGCTCGCCAGCTGGAAAACCAAACTCTGGTCAGGGCAATCACATTGTGTAAAGAGTGGGAGGTCGGGCTTAACATAACGACGACTGAGTTGCGATGCTTCCAGTCAAGTCTGTGTGGTCCCTGCTACATGATTGATTGTAGCGCTATCCTATTGCCTGCAAAGGGAATTTGAAAGACAACCGTTTATCCCACCCCTTGGATTGAGCCGTGCCAATGGAGTGTTCCCAGACCCAACATCTTGATGTAGGTCTGGCTTGCTATTAAGTCTACTACATGTAAACTTCGGTTTGAATATTCCAGTGATATCCAGGGGATAAGTAAATAAATATATATATAATAAAATATGTGTCAGGGTATGAGTGCCCAGTCCAAGCCCACTGGATCTAACGGCAGCCATCTCAGGAAGGGAAGACCTTATTTGTATAACTTTACACCCGCCGCCAGTTGAAGACCCTGCTAGACCGACAGAGACATACTTTAGACCAGGGGTCGGCAACCTGCGGCACCGGAGCCGCATGCGGCTCTTTAGCCCCTCAGCCGTGGCTCCCTGCAGTTTTCTTAAAAAAAAAAAATAATAAAAAAAATGTATATATATATTTTTATTAGAGCTGTCAAGCGATTAAAATATTTAATCGTGATTAATCGCATTAATGTCATAGTTAACTCACGATTAATCGCAAATTCTTTTTCTATGCTAAATATCCCTTGATTTTTTTGTCCCATAATTCTTCTCATTTTAATTCTCTAATCAACATGGTGAAGTGCATCGGCTTGCCTTGTGCAAATGATTTTTTATTGATAACAACATTGGCATATACTGATCAAAACAGGACGATACAAAAAAAGAGCCTATAGTGCAATTAAACGACTGCTTTGAACAAATGTCATTTGAACATTGCAGTCAGGCTACTGCTTCTTTGTTTTGAGCCAAAGAAAAAAAAAAAAAAGTTTTTATTTTTTATTTTTTTGTAATAAAATAATTGCGTTAATCGCGCGATAAAATTTTTAACGTCGTTAAAATTGGTTTGCGTTAACGCCGTTAATAACGCGTTTAACTGACAGCTCTAATTTTTATATATATCGTCAACTAAACGAGAGGTCGCAATGAATGCGCAATTGCGCTACCGTGAGGGGGGGGAGTGAATGACAAAGCTTCGTTGATTTGCAGGTGGCTAATCCCAGTAGGAGTTAAATCTTTAACTGGCATCTGGCATCAGGAAGTAGCCTAGATGCTGCCATTGGCAGGAGGCGGGACATGCCAGTGAGCCGCCAATCAGCAGCATCCACCGTTGACAGCCAATTGCACGAACGAATACTGAGCGAGAAGGGTTTACAGCATTAAAGTTTTTTGTTTTTTTTACAGAGTGTCACAAAAAATGTCTGTGCGGTGCGCAGCGTTAGCGTCTCCGGAGGGGGGAGGGGGTGAATTAAAAAGTTTGCGGCTCCAAAAAAATTTTTTTTGCGGGAGATGGGCCAAAATGGCTCTTTTGATACAAAAGGTTGCCGACCCCTGCTTTAGACGTACTGGTTGTAATATTCATTAAATGTTCTCCCCAAAGTTGAGTGGACGGTGGATTCCCCACTACCAGGGGAATCAGAGGTTGAGAGTAGCCCGCACTACCAGGGGAATCAGAGGTTGAGAGGAGCCCCCACTACCAGGGGAATCAGAGGTTGAGTGGAGGGTTTGAGCCCCCACTACCAGGGGAATCAGAGGTTGAAAGGAGCCCCCACTACCAGGAGAATCAGAGGTTGAGTGGAGGGTTTGAGCTCCCACTACCAGGGGAATCAGAGGTTGAGTGGAGGGTTTGATCCCCCACTACCAGGGGAATAAGAGGTTGAGTGGAGGGTTTGAGCCCCCACTACCAGGAGAATCAGAGGTTGAGTGGAGGGTTTGAGCCCCCACTACCAGGGGAATCAGAGGTTGAGTGGAGGGTTTGAGCCCCCACTACCAGGGGAATCAGAGGTTGAGTGGAGGGTTTGAGCCCCCACTACCAGGGGAATCAGAGGTTGAGTGGAGGGTTTGAGCCCCCACTACCAGGGGAATCAGAGGTTGAGTGGAGGTTTTGAGCCCCCACTACCAGGGGAATCAGAGGCTGTGGCCAGCAGGGGTTCAATGGTGTTAATAGTGACAGTTAGCAGCTATTTCAATGTTTAAATGAGGCAAAAATATACCAACAAGCTCCTCCTGATAACAAGAACTGTTTGGTCATTGACTAAACATGATACAATAATTTTGATGGTGATCTGTCCCTGACAACATCACCAGTGTGATTTATAGTCTGGTGAACAGCTGCAGTGTCCTTTAAAGTGACCATGTGTCCCATTACTCGCCGATTTGAGTAATTGGAGTACACCTCCTAATATGTGTCAGGGTATGAGTGCCCAGTCCAAGCCCACTGGATCTAACGGCAGCCATCTCAGGAAGGGAAGACCTTATTTGTATAACTTTACACCCGCCGCCAGTTGAAGACCCTGCTAGACCGACAGAGACATACTTTAGACGTACTGGTTGTAATATTCATTAAATGTTCTCCCCAAAGTTGAGTGGACGGTGGATTCCCCACTACCAGGGGAATCAGAGGTTGAGAGGAGCCCGCACTACCAGGGGAATCAGAGGTTGAGAGGAGCCCCCACTACCAGGGGAATCAGAGGTTGAGTGGAGGGTTTGAGCCCCCACTACCAGGGGAATCAGAGGTTGTGGCCAGCAGGGGTACAATGGTGTTAATAGTGACAGTTAGCAGCTATTTCAATGTTTAAATGAGGCAAAAATATACCAACAAGCTCTTCCTGATAACAAGAACTGTTTGGTCATTGACTAAACATGATACAATAATTTTGATGGTGATCTGTCCCCGACAACATCACCAGTGTGATTTATAGTCTGGTGAACAGCTGCAGTGTCCTTTAAAGTGACCATGTGTCCCATTACTCGCCGATTTGAGTAATTGGAGTACACCTCCTCCCTCACCATCTGAGCACGGGCTCCTCTGAACCTTGGAGGCTCCATTGAAGCTCTGCCCTGGACAGACGGGTGGAGCCTCTGGGGTCCACACAGTAATCTAACTGACCAGGACAGACGGGCAGAGCCACTGGGGCCAACACAGTAATCTAACGGACCTAGGATTTAAAAGGAATGTTTACAATCAATTGACTTGATAAAGGTTGGTTCAAATTGACTTTTGGAATACAAGTCAGAAAAACCGACAGCATAATGGGAGTTTGAAGTTATGTGTTCATCTATCCTTCATATCTTTGATTGATATAGCCCTATCAGAGGATTCATATTTGATGTATACATCTACAGGAAGCATTTACTGATTTGAAGTATTTTTTAAAGGTCTGAGCCATGATAACCCCAGTGCAGTAAGTGTCCAGGGTACTGAGGACAGACTCACAGGGATGAAGAGGATGCAGCCGAACAGGGTGCCGGTCAGCGCCGCCTTCACTATCTCCTGCAGGCAGGGGTTGCCTGCCTTGTGACCTCTGATCAGGGCTGTGATGTAGAAGGTCATCTCAGTGATGGAGCCGAACGTGGCGTTCACCAGCGCACCCACCGCAAAGTTACTCTGGGCCGAGATACTGCACACAACAAAGACAGGAACACTACCACTGAAGGAGCTGTAGGAGTCATACTAGGAGCTGAAGGAGCTGTAGGAGCCATACTAGGAACTGTAGGAGCCGTACTAGGAGCTGTAGGAGCTGAAGGAGCCGTACTAGGAGCTGAAGGAGCCGTACTAGGAGCTGAAGGAGCCGTACTAGGAGCTGAAGGAGCTGTACTAGTAGCTGTAGGAGCTGAAGGAGCCGTACTAGGAGCTGAAGGAGCCGTACTAGGAGCTGAAGGAGCCGTACTAGGAGCTGAAGGAGCCGTACTAGGAGCTGAAGGAGCTGAAGGAGCCGTACTAGGAGCTGAAGGAGACGTACTAGGAGCTGAAGGAGCTGAAGGAGCCGTACTAGGAGCTGAAGGAGCCGTACTAGGAGCTGAAGGAGCCGTACTAGGAGCTGAAGGAGCCGTACTAGGAGCTGAAGGAGCTGAAGGAGCCGTACTAGGAGCTGTCAAAAACATTTGAAAAGCCCTTTATTAGGTCTTCAATTTCCTGATTGCTTGACTCTCTTAAAGCTTACCTGGCGATGCCCATCCCGATGTAGTAAGACAGAGGGATAATGGAACTGACCGCTATGCCAAACTTTAAGTTGGAGCTGGCATACTGGTTTCCTGTGTCAATGTACCCAATTACCATGGCAACGATTACCAGGGGAAGCAGATCTGAGATGGTGTTAAAGATGTCAACGAGCAATTTTACACACACACACACACACACACACACACACACACACACACACACACACACACACACACACACACACACACACACACACACACACACACACACACACACACACACACACACACACACACACACAGGATACTGACGGCAAACACGTTGATTCCATCCACAGTGTACTTGTAGTAGTGCCAGTTGGTTGCATTCGAACAACAGAGGAGTGCTTTTGACCCGTATCCCTGCTGCGCAAACATAAAACAGCGTGATAGTCAGCAATCAGTAATCAAGCTGCACAATGTCATGAAAAGACAACCCAAATAACACTACATCATTAATTTATCGATTGGCTGTATCTTTACTGGTCACTCAAACACTTCCTTACACTTCTCTCTGAGCCCGTGGTGACGGACACGTCCTCGGGGGGCATAATCAGTATGGTGCCCAGCATGCGGGCGTTCATCTTGGCCACAGGGATGGTGAAGACCAGCGTCCAGGCCAGGACGCAGACCAGGGAGTGGACCACGGCCAGCAGAGGGAAGCCCAGAAGCAGCCACACGTACGTGGTGAACCGCCGCTGCAGTTTAAAGGTTTGGAGCTGTTGGTTTGTACCGCAGCTCTCAAGACATTTCACTGCGGCAATCTGCGTGTTCAGAACAATATGAAGACATTGTGCAGATGGAGGTGCTCACCCAGTAGGGGGTTCCTCGAGGGATTGGCCCCACCGAGTCTGGGGTCTCTGTGGGGGAAGGCAGTAGAATGGGGACCACATCCTCCCGTCCATTGTTACAAGCACAGTAGGGAGACATCGCACTGCAGTGCATACACCCGTTCCCTGTCTGGGGAAACATGGCACCTCTCTGGTACAGACACGTGACTAAGAAGGCCATTTGATGCTACATAACCAAGAATCAGTTAGCTCATCTGTTGTTTGATGGTAGGAGAGGAATTTTAAAAGAAGAAAAATGCAGAAATACAAAAGCAATGATTTCTAATGATGACCACTGAACTAATACGTTACCTCCTGGATGGTTTTACCAAAAGGCCAGAGAAAGTACCACGATAACCGCCAGCAAAGCTTCCCTGAAGGAGAGTTTGTATGACATGAGTTAGGATGGGATTGACCTCGTTAGGGCAAAGTATGAGGAACTACAGAAGTGGTGAATCATACCATACGGTGTCCCAATGACAGTGGTGAACATGAGTATGCAGACCAGTAGGTAAACCAGAGCCACCCACCAACCGAACAGAAACACATAAACTATGTTTCCAACAGAGACTAGGTGACCTGAAACCGGAGGGAGAAACACAGCAACAAGTTGGTCAGAACTCAGCAAGTGCTTTTAAGAGCCTACGATTAACGATAACGGGAAGTGTACCTGTGCTTGGTTTTATGACATTAAGCTCAGAGTAGAGCTCTTTCACAGCTTCTGAACGGTCTTCAAATGGGCGCTCTGTCACATGGCTCTTCCACTTTCTAAAACCAAACTACACACACACACACACACACACACACACACACACACACACACACACACACACACACACACACACACACACACACACACACACACACACACACACACACACACACACACACACACACACACACACACGCGGGCTGCAAAGGGTTTAGTTTTTCATCACATTTTCTGCAGCAAGCTGCGAAGTACTCTTCTCCCACCCACTCTGTAGTTGTTGACCAGTTTGTTGGCCTCCACCTCGTTCTCGGCTCGTATCCTGGTCCTTCCGAGACCCTCCTCCCTGACGTCCTCACAAACGTGAGAGCTGTGGCCTACGCAGCACAACACAGCAGGTCAACCACAAAGCATTCATTCAAGTCACATGAGGAGAAATCTGTTAAGTGGACACAACACGGTCTCCAGCCTACATTGTGTGGTGCCCGCCTGTCCTGGGGACGGAGAGGGGCTGTGGGAGCAGTCTGCAGAGTCAGAGCATGGACCTCCACAGAGGTGCTGACAGAGACGCGCGTTGTGGGGACTGGCCAGCAGGCTCCGGCCCTGTGGTGCTTCTGGAGCAGAATAACAAAACACTGTCCAAAGAATCTTCTGGCAATACGAATCAAATCAATATAGTGTTGTGTGTTTAACTGTTTTGCTTTCCGCTTCATCTCGGAAGGTTTATGGAAAAAACCTCAAAACTACTCAGGTTCAAATTTGAAGCTTCTCCTTTCTAACCACAGCTTCACCATGATTTCAGTTCCGTATGAAGGTTTACTTTTCGACTGCAGTACTGTACACTGTGGTGAGCATGTGAAGAGGAAAGTAGAAGAAGCCTAATTTATGTTTTTACATTTACACTCTAGTGTGGACGAAGACGGGATTGAACATATGAGTTAGTTCTCACTTCTTCAAAGTATTAGTAGTATTCTACACTAAATAAGATCAACACTCATATGTAGGTTATAGGTCCTAATGTGTTTGAACAACATTGGGCGAATGCATAACCTTCTCTGAATCGCTCACGTCATATCTCCCCCTCTCCATTGCCGCTGAATGAACATTGGGGCTCCTCTGCTTTTACTCAACATTTATAGGACGACGACCCACACAGCATGACGACGGAGCGTCTGTTTACAGAGCAAGGGACATAACGACCCTCTCGATGCATAAAGTTACGGCTTGTTGGTTCACCACCACCTGTTAGTATGTACTTACCTTGACCATCGTTCAGCCTCCTTTTTCTGTTGTTCGTGTTTATATGTGCACTTGAAGAATAGGACATATCTGCTGGTGCGACGGGGTGACAGAAGCGGATGGAAACAAGCGTCTCTCGTGGTGCGACTCTCACGACAGGCGCACTGATCCGCGGATCAGACGCTCGGCATTGTGGGAATCCGAGGCCGATTTCTTCTCGGTGCGTTTTCTCAAAATAATGCTTTCGATCTTAAATTGAGCAAATAATCTTAAATGACTCAAAATGATAGTGATATTATTTATATAGGCTATGTGCTGACAAAATCGTGCGTATGCTCATACTTCAAACGGGCTGCAGCTTCAGGACCGCATGTCTGGGACCCCTCAGTTGATAAGTGTGTAGAACTTCCATGATTCATTACACAAAAGGCAGGTAGGCAACTTAAAGGGGACCTATTATGCTTTTTCGACTTTTATGACCTATAAACTTTGTTATAATGATGGTCATGTTTAACCATACTAAAGTGTCAAATAATGTCGTACATGCATTTCGACTATTCCCTGCTGACAGTCTGGGGTGGCTGTGCAGAGCGCTAAACACTCGGGACAACATTAGCGATTCACTTGTTCACATTTCCGGGAAATCATCTAGGCACTCCTGCCGCGCCCCCATTCGCCTTAATCACCTGGCGGCCATTTTAGCCCGTGAGGGGTACACAAACCCGGAAGTCGGACTCCGACGCATATGATCGTCCATGATATGATCCATGGAAGATTCAGCAGCACAAGTGATGGAACCTCCAGTGTGGACCACCAATCTCTCCTGTCTGCCTGAATTAAGCATAACAAATGTGGAGCAATGGGCCAGTACTGACTGCAACATCCCTCGGGCTGTGTTACTCAAGGGATACAGTAACTGGATAGAAGGTTTTATCCACGACATTGAAGGTATGAATGGACGCTACCGCCTTTTCTCATAGCTTGTTATTCTAGAAGTAGTTAGCTGTGATATGGAGTTGTTGACTGTCTGTACTATGTTCGATTTTATTTAACACTGAACATGTATTTAATCCACAAGTGAATAGGAGACCACCACAGATATTTGTGAGGGCTAGGTCTTTTCCTTCTGTGCGGAAAAACGAGGCACCTTACATCATACAGGTATCAGGTGCTAAGTGGACAAACTGCTCAGTTCACAGAGCAGTGCCACAGTTAAACCAGCTTGCTAAAAGTTCATTATGAGTTAATATCAACAATGTACCTTTCCCTGTCTGACAGAAAATAACATGTTGATTTTATCTCATTAACATGTTATCTGTAGCTGATGTAATATCACATAAGCCTCATTGATATATACTCTGATATGATACTTGTTTCATTAAAGGTTGGGTATGGGATTTGCGAAACGCCAGCAAATTTTGAAAATACACAACTCAAATGGTCCTACCCCCTCTCCTTCAACGCTGACTCTGACTCCACCCATTCCAAGTACTTGGACGCGCAATCATGCACGAGCGCGAACAGAGATGCGCGAGAGCGAGCCAGGCTAGCGTAGGTTTTCGTTTAACAACATGGCACTACATTCAGCTGTAAGTTGCACCCAGTACCGCGGGAAGTAGGGGTGCTGGGGGTGCTGCAACACCCCCTGTCCGAGGCCCTGTCTTATCACAGAAAACGATCATTTCTAAAAACTCCGGCCAAAGTGGAGATTTCTGAAAACGCCGGTTATGTGTTGTGTCAACGGGGAGAAACGGGATTTTAGGTTCTGAAGCGTCACATTATGCACCAGGAAATGCTTAACGTCATGTGAGCGCCCGCTGTACCGTATAGAGTGGCGAAGTCACGCCCCTTCCGGTAGGGCTCATGGGACCTATGAGATCAAAAAATATGAATGGGTGTCAATGGAGAGAAAATAATTATTTTCTGGTCCCAGTCTTTATATGCCCTGGATTACACATATGTTGTTTGTGGATTTAAAGGATAATTTTTCATGCAAAGAAAACTAAAAATGTTCGTGAAGAAGTTTGATAATTTTAGGTTTTATGTGAGGCCGCTTTGTGAACTACAGCTCTTCGCTGCTCTCGACGCATATGATATACGTCACCACACCCGCCCTTGGAACTCGGCACAGAGATGGCGATCTCTCTGCCCCACTTCACTGCTTTTTCCAAGGGGAGGATAAAAGCATCGAAAGAGGTGAAAACCATTATAAGTCGGGGCACGTGCAGAGTTTCAGTTATGCCGATGGGAAGATTGTCGGTCTTCTCCACGCCAGTCGCAGGGAGCGTGACGTCACATACGAGCCGTGTAGTCTTTCTCGTTGTGTTTTCTCTACAGCCTTTATCTGAACAATTGCACAATAAACTGTCGAACTCTTTGCATGAAAAATTATCCTTTAAATCCACAAACAACATATGTGTAATCCAGGGCATATAAAGACCGGGACCAGAAAATAATTATTTTCTCTCCATTGACACCCATTCATATTTTTCGATCTCATAGGTCCCATGAGCCCTACCGGAAGGGGCGTGACTTCGCCACTCTATTGGTCCGAATATAAACGCAAACCCCATTGTAAGACGACCTATATTTGGAAAAATGATTTGAAGACCAGATCTTGTTTTTAAGAATAAATAAATTGTATTCATTGAAATAATATACGAAAATAAAAAGGCATAGAATAAAACACTGCATTGCCACTAAACAGTAGTGCAAATAGGCCGTAGGGCCTACTGATGTGTACACCAAAGACTATTCCTGATGTAACGATGGTCAAGCATCAGGGAGGCGGAGGCGGAACTGTTGAATTTTCTTTCTTTTATTTTTCTTTGGAAAATAAATCAAATCATTGCCATCAGAAATCGGTGTACATTTACAGCATCAGATCAAAAGCAACGGTTTTTCTCTGCTTGAGTAGTAATAGAAAATACATACAAAACATTTAACTTCCCATGAATGGGCATAACTATAGTCCAAGTGCAGTTACAGCACTTTATTAAAACCTATTTACATTATAGAGCCACATACCTTTGGAAAATAAATCAAATCATTGCCATCAGAAATCGGTGTACATTTACAGCATCTGCACAAGCAAGAAAGAGAGTAATATTACTTTCAATGTATGAACGTGGCTAGCGGAGTTTACGGCTAGTCATGTTCCTTAGCATGTAAAACCCAAGGTCATAAGAAAAGTATTAATAAACTTTCTCTAAAACATGTAAACTACAGTACGATCGTAACAGTGAATGGAAAATAACATAACACATGGGATACATCAAAGTTATCAACTTAAACATGAATTCACTTTAAGAAAACAGATATTGGGTACAGTGCTTTACATAGCGAACCTACCAGATCAAAAGCAACGGAGTAGGAACGCAGTAGATTTCCACGCAGCACAGAACTAAACACGGCAGATCTGCAGTACACCATATGGCCACGGGTGGCTCCCATTCACACTTATTAACCACGGCAGTTTTATTTTGGCGAGAATCATATATAATAATACACTACATTTTTAACTCTGTTACATCCACCCCCTCTGAATTCCGCCAAAATCTACAAGGTCGCAAGGCATTATATCCACCTCTACCAAAAAAAATAATAAGAAGAAACCCACATGACATGGTTACACATGTACTCCAACTTGAAAAGTATCCCCAAAGGAATGAAGTGGAAAGAGAGGCACAAAACTCACCACCAACTTCTGGAAGCAGGATGCAGTCTACACCCCACACAAACCATGTCTAACAGATATAGAAGCAGGCCCCCACACCTGAACTCTGACTCATGTCATTTCAAAACACACTGATCACATCAAGACCCTTATGCCGCTTTTCCACTGCATGGTACCAGCTCGACACGACTCGACACGACTCGACTCAGCTCGCATTTTTTGCGTTTCCACCGCGGTACCATGGTATCTGGTACCTGAAGTGGCTGCTTTTTCTAGTACCTACTCGCTCTAGGTTCCAAGCGAGCTGAGCCGATGCTAAAAGGTGACGTCTGCAGACGGCCGGCGACTGATTGGCCAGAGAGTGTGACGAAGTCACGAGAGCGACATGGCAACCATGCTGGTAACATCCATAGCAGCGCCGCAGCCAACATGTTCCACTTCTCCAACTTCTTCAACATGCCAGCTAATAATAGTAATGTGATCGATGTCCTCCATTGTTGTTATGTGGGTTCTGTCCATGTGTGGGTTGCGTATGTGTTGTTTGCGTCGCGTACACAAATACGTCACGGCCCTTTCGCGCAGCCGACCCCGCCCACGTCCAGGAGGTACTATTTGCGGTGGAAAAGCACCCGTGCTGCTACCGTGTCGAGTCGTGTCGTGTCGAGTCGTGTCGAGTCGAGCTACATGTGCGGTGGAAAAGCGGCATATGTCTCACTAAAACATCCTAAACATTGACCTAGAAACGGCATTGCTTACAAAACCCTGTTTGGACATCTGACACAGTAAACGGTTAACTGGCTTTACTATACGTCCAAAACGACTCCTAGCTGTGTGCAAGGTGTTGGAATCTGAGTGAGCGGAGGATGACCGTGTGCTTCGTGTATCGTCTAAGCGCTCTGCGTTGTGTGTGCGTGTATTCCGAGAGTCAGTGAGGAAGGCACGAGAAATGCCATGTTTAGAGCTCGACTCTGTCTGTGAACTGCCTGTATGCCCGGACCCATTACTCATACTCAGGACGTCTTCTGATAAGCTACGCTCTGCATGGACATCTGCACTCACAGTGGTCAGGTTGTCAACCCACTCCTGAGTCCTACCTCCAGCATCCTCTCTCCCCGCAACAGGCATCGATTCATCTGCATCAGTGATGTCGCTTGACCCTTTCCCGCAGGAGGACACAAAGGTTCCATCTGAAACCCTGTCTGCATCGATGGGCAGGAAATTAACGAGCATCAGCAGGTTGCGATGGACAACTCTTTCTTGGCCTGTTTCAGGGTGTCGGATCCGGTAGGTGTGGGTGGAGGCATTGATGCTGACGACAGTATACACTGTGGACTCCCAACGGTCTGCAATCTTCCGTTTCCCTCTCTCCCGCTTGTTGGACACCAGGACACGATCACCCACAGCGATCAGTTTCCCCTTTGTACGACGGTTGTAGAATTCAGCCTGCCGATCCTGCTCTCTGTTGACATGTCCTTGAGCGATAGCCATGGCCTCTTGCAGGTCTTTAGTCAGAGACACCACATAGTTGTCATAATTGCTAATCTCTGGATCTTTCAGGATGTTTTTGAAGAGAATGTCAACAGGCAGGCGTGGGACTCTACCAAACATAAGGTAAAATGGGGGATAACCTGTTGTTTCATGTACCGTGCAATTGTACATAAACGTCAGTGTCTGGAGGTGTCGGGGCCAATTACATTTAGCTTCAGGCGAGAGGGCGCGAATCATGTTCCCAACGTCCTGTTGAAACGCTCCACACTGCCGTTGCCCATTGGATGGTATGGGGTGGTTCGGGACTTCCTCACACCGGCGACCTTCAACAATTCACTGATTAGTTGACTTTCAAACGAGGCACCCTGATCGGAGTGGATCCTCTCAGGAAAGCCATATATGCAGAAGTACTTGTCCCAGAGTTGCTTCGCCACTTGTTTGGCACACTGATCACGGCAGGGGAAGGCTTGCGCCAGCCTGGTAAAATGGTCTGTAACCACCAGCACATCAACAGAATCCTCTGCGGTCCAGAAGTCTATGCACACGATTTCGAGAGGAGCAGACGTTTTTATACTTTCCAGGGGTGCTCTTCCTTCTGGATCAGCAGTCTTGCTGATGACGCATCTTGGGCAGTGACGGACATATTCTTTAACGTCCCTGTCTATGTGAGCCCAGAAGAAACGCTGACGGGCCAAGCTCAAACTCCTGAACTGCCCCTGATGACCAGCACTGTCGTGAATTCCCTTGAGGACCTCAGACTTAAAAGAGTCAGGGACCACTAACTGGTGTCTTTTCTTCCTGGACACCTGGTCTTTGGAGACTCTGTACAGAATGTCATTGCAAGTGGTTAGTTTCTCCCAGTGTTTCAGGTACCTTACAACCATAGCAGGCTCCTTAGATTTCTCTCTCCTGGATGGACGACGGCCCCGGTCCACATAATACAGCACCCTGGAGAGGACAGGATCACTCAACTGCCCTTCACGCAGTTCTCTCTCTGTAAAAGCAGGCAGGGCCTCTTCATCAGTGGGAACCAGCTGTGGGAGCTGTTGGAGAATGCCAACAGCCCGCACCCTGGCGCTTGACTCCCATCAACTGTGTGTCTCAAGGATGGCAGAGACCTCGTCTTCGGAGAAGGACCGGTTCTTGGCACCGTCAGACACATAGGGCTCCCCTCTTTCACACTCCAAGTCATCTTGGGTGGCAGACTGCCTAAAGGTGTCCTGGACAGTGTCAGCCGAGACAGGGACTGCCTTGGCAAGGAGCTCACTGTAGGGGTCTCGGAGCAGCTGTCTCCCAGCCGCTGACCTCACGAAAGGCCGACGACTCAGTGCATCTGCAACTGTGTTCTTGGGACCCGGGATGTACTTGATATCAAACACGTAGGATGCCAACTTTGCCACCCAGCGCTGCTCGCAGGCATCCAGTCGTGGCTTAGTCATGATGTGTGTGAGGGGGTTATTATCCGTCCACACAGTGAACGTATGACCCTTAAGCCAATGGCTAAACTTGTCACACACGGACCACTTTAGCGCCAGAAATTCTAGGCGATGAGCAGGGTACTTTTTCTGAGCTCTTGAGAGGGATTTGCTGGCGAAAGCCACTGGTCGGGCCACAGTGTCACCTTTCTGAACTTGTGATAGTACTGCTCCCAAGCCATCCAAGGAAGCGTCGGTGCATAAGACGAAGGGACGTGTGAAGTCTGGGTGCGCTAGGACTACTGAGGTCAGTAACGCCGTCTTCAGACCCTCAAAAGCTTTCTGATGGTCTGACGTCCAATCAGCAGGGGTCAACTTCCTGTATGGAGCAGGGCGCTTTGTGCGAGGCCTTCCCTTGCGCTTCTGCTTCTGACCAGCCAAGAGGTCAAAGAGAGGCTTAGCCGTTGCAGAGTAATCGGGCACAAAGTGCTGGTAATAGTTTACCATCCCCAAGAAAGACCTCACACGAGTCTGAGACGGGGTCACTCCATCAAGTTCCATCAGGTCCGTAGCCACCATCTTGTTGACGGCCTCAACCTTAGCTGGGTCTGTGGACACACCTGACTCGTCAATGATGTGTCCCAGAAACTTCACAGACCTTCTGAGCAGCCAGCACTTCTTCGGGGCCAGTTTCAGGTTGTGCAGGCGAAGTCGACCAAAGACCTGCTCCAGCCTCTCAAGAGCCAACGCCTCAGTTGGTGCAAATACTAGCAAATCGTCCAGATAGCATAACAAGCTTAGAAAGTTCTGGTCACCGAATATGCTGATCATCATCCTCATGAAACTGGCTGGGCTGTTGCACAGGCCCTGCGGGAGACGGTTGTACTCATACAAGCCCATGGGTGTTGTGAATGCAGAGTACTTGCGGTCTTCTTCATGCAGCGGCATATTGTAAAAGCCGGACGTGAGGTCCATTGTACTGAAGAACGTGTTCCCGCCCAGGGCAGCCAGGCAGTCAGCCTGGTGTGGAAGTGGATGGGCATCTTTCAGCGTTCGTTTGTTGAGCCATCTGAAGTCTGCAAATCCGTGCAGCTGCATGAGTCTTGGGCACATGCACTTTTACTGAGGACACCTGCTCACGCTGGTACTCATCTACCCTCTCCTGTACTTCCTTTGTTGACCATTCATGTATCTGCTTATGTTTGAACACAGACGCAAACTCTAGATCCGGGCAGTGCTTCACAAACATCTTGGAAATCTCCCCTCCCATATCCTAACAGCGAAATCATATCAGTTAACTGATGCAGTGTGGCATTCTCATCATAAGGAGTTGAATGGTGCGGCCTATCTTGCGACATCTGCCCAGGCGATTCCGTCGGGCCCTGTTCCAACCCCAAATCCCTATTTCCTGCAGGCAACACAGGAGAAGCACCCACATCCATCCCAAAAGACACCCTAGGCTTTAAACAACCTCCCATCAGACCCCTACCCCTCCCGAAAGAGAACTGGCTAATTCCAGACTCATCACCTGGCTTTAACTTACTAGCCATTCCACCACAAAAAAAATAGAAATGAAATGAAAAAGAAATTAAAAAAAAATAACAGTAAAATAACAGTGAAATAACTTATTCAGATATGAATTATTGTCACAACAGTTCACTCAGAAACCTCATTCATTGGCAGCCCGAGTACCTGACCATAAACGAAACTGCAGTACAGACAGCGTTCCTAGATTTCCACGCAGCTCCCTCGGCGCGGCGATCTGCATCAAGCTGATCTGGGATCACAAGGTCACGGCACCAGTGTAACGATGGTCAAGCATCAGGGAGACGGAGGCGGAACTGTTGAATTTTCTTTCCTTTATTTTTCTTTGGAAAATAAATCAAATCATTGCCATCAGAAATCGGTGTACATTTACAGCATCAGATCAAAAGCAACGGTTTTTCTCTGCTTGAGTAGTAATAGAAAATACATACAAAACATTTAACTTCCCATGAATGGGCATAACTATAGTCCAAGTGCAGTTACAGCACTTTATTAAAACCTATTTACATTATAGAGCCACATACCTTTGGAAAATAAATCAAATCATTGCCATCAGAAATCGGTGTACATTTACAGCATCTGCACAAGCAAGAAAGAGAGTAATATTACTTTCAATGTATGAACGTGGCTAGCGGAGTTTACGGCTAGTCATGTTCCTTAGCATGTAAAACCCAAGGTCATAAGAAAAGTATTAATAAACTTTCTCTAAAACATGTAAACTACAGTACGATCGTAACAGTGAATGGAAAATAACATAACACATGGGATACATCGAAGTTATCAACTTAAACATGAATTCACTTTAAGAAAACAGATATTGGGTACAGTGCTTTACATAGCGAACCTACCAGATCAAAAGCAACGGTTTTTCTGATCGAGTAGGAACGCAGTAGATTTCCACGCAGCACAGAACTAAACACGGCAGATCTGCAGTACACCATATGGCCACGGGTGGCTCCCATTCACACTTATTAACCACGGCAGTTTTATTTTGGCGAGAATCATATATAATAATACACTACATTTTTAACTCTGTTACACTGACACTCCTCTGCCCCGCTGTGTTCGCTGGCTGTGGTCGCTCCGAACTGTTTCGGCCCGTGGCAAAGCGAGGCATCCTCGCTGCTGTCCAAGGCATTTTGAGACGCAGCATTTATTTAATGCTCATATGACCTAGTGCTGAAAAAAGGTTATTTTACATTAAACGGTCACATAAATCATTACTATTTTTAGAAAATGTATGTTTGTTTCATATAATTGTATTGGAAGTCCTGGTTTTCACTAGGGTTGCCGCGGTGTGGACATTTTACACCGAGTAATACACTCGTCTCAACACCGGTATTACCGAGTATAAACGGTATAAACTTTGAAACTAGACCCTTCTCGTCCTTCAGTTGCCGCCAACGTTCGAAAGCAGCGCCTAGGATTATTCTTGATTTCAGTTTTTCTCTTTCAGCGTTTTTATTATCAATTACTCTCTGAAAAAGAGTTTTCCTTCTCTTTGCTGGTGGTGGTGGTGGTGGTGGTGGTGGTGGTGGGGATGGTGGCGTCTTGTCTGCCATGGAAATTGTCTTCTACTGCTAGGTCCAAATGTGGATTAACTAGTTCCAGTAGCTACCGCAGGATAACAACAAACAGGAGCTTGCTCTGGGTCACAAGCTCTGGGTCACGAGTACTGCACGAAGGGGTCGCGCGCGGGGGAGGGGGAGTGCAGTACGACCGTTTGATTGACGTACTTACTGTCCAATGCAACTCGGTGGCAATGCAAATGATTGGCTGGAGTTTTTCGAGCCCTGCCCGTTCCACAGATG
This sequence comes from Gadus macrocephalus, assembly GCF_031168955.1. NCBI lineage: Eukaryota > Metazoa > Chordata > Actinopteri > Gadiformes > Gadidae > Gadus > Gadus macrocephalus. The sequence continues at coordinate 22,412,164 of NC_082390.1, read as the reverse complement.
ATGGACAAGTTTAATTTTCATGTCAGTACTTCTAACTCAGTGGCTGTAACCGGGTTATGATAAGGATTTCAAGTAATTTTGCAAAAATGGCCAAAAAAGCGAATTCCATACCCAACCTTTAAGCAAAGCAAGACAGGGCTAGGTGCATGTTGCTACTTTTGTTGACAATGATAGTATAATGACAGTATAACTATCAGGTAAGTGAGGGTAAGGTAAGCATTAACATTCATGTTAAGATAAGAGTTGCTCAGTTCTTGGAGCAGTGTATCCAGGGTTGAGGAAGGTTCTTCAAAATGTAATAAGCTTACAAATCACTTGTCTTTTTTAAATTGACATAAGATGGAATGTCATAACTTAAAATAACACATATCTACCTCTAAAATCCATACTGTTCAATCTTAATATGAGCTTTTCCACAACCCTGACTTTTTTGTACAATGAGTGTCCAAGGTATTAGGTATCTTTCTAGTTGTGTTCGCACGTATCACAGCTGTAAACAACCTACCACTACCAGCATGTCGCTGTAATATTTTCATGGCAGAACATTGAAATGCCAGATGTACCTTATTCACTGCACACTCAGTGTATGTTTGTGTGTGTGTGTGTATATATATATATATATATATATATATATATATAAATGAATAAATAAATAAATAATATGTTATTTGTTAATAGCAACTCTGAAGTGTCAAGTGTCTAAAGTTTGATTATCTTTTCAGGTGGAGCTGTCACTTGAGCAGCCATTCATAAGGGATTGGTTCCTTTTCCATGCTTACAGTATACAAGCAGGCCATTTTACTCTATTCCGCCGTACCAACTTCCATAATAATAATAATACATTTAATTTAGAGGCGCCTTTCAAGACACCCAAGGTCACCTTACAGAGCATATAGTCATCATACATTTTTTAAAAAACAAGACGTGGAAAAATAAATAAATAAACATAAGCAATAAGAAATAAATAAAACAAAAACAAGACAAAACAAAACAAAAAAACAATCAAAACAGTGATCAGTTAGACGTTGTGTGCGAGTTTGAACAGGTGAGTTTTGAGTTGTGACTTGAAGGTTGTAATGGTGTCTGACTGTTTTATGTGTGGGGACCCATGTACAAAGTTACCTTTACAAACCTAGACCAGTGTGCCTATCAATGTTTTTGGAATGTTTTCTGATGTTCCGACCTGTTCTGGTTCCTGTATAATAAGTTATAAAGTTATGAAGGACATCATCCATGTGTAATACAATTGTACTTTATTCTTTAGATAGACATCCAGTAGCTTATACATACACGTAAAAAAACAACTCACAGGTATATAAAAGTAAAGAGCATGTGAAATGATTACAAAGTCTGACAGGGATCCTGTGATACATTGACCATGATTCACATTGTATTGATTCGTAAAGATGAACAATAATGATGGTTAAGGATTTGTATAGATTCATAAAGATGAACAATAATGATGGTTAAGGATTTGTATAGATTCATAAAGATGAATAATAATGATGGTTAAGGATTTGTACAGATTCGTAAAGAACAATAATCATGGCTAATGTTTTGTACAGATTCATAAAGACTAACACTTTCTAATCAAGGTTTGAATACATTTGTGGATATTAAGATTACAGTTGTAGAGATTTACATAACAATTTTAAAAGAGAGGACCTTGGAAATTTGTTAAAAGGGCACAGACAGCCCACAGTTGGTTAACGGAGCCCACCAGTGTCATGGGTAAGACTTGATCAAAAATATGGTACTCTTTAATCCGCCTAATAGCACGTTCTACATGAATTCGCAGTCTTGCTATCGCTTGAGTCTTTCGAACTTCCTCTGCAGTGAAGTGTCCACTTGGGCCTAAAAAAGGAGGGATTACAAGGGACACCTGTCTTTCAGAGAGAAGGTCCTTGATGAGAAAGCCTTTATCGGCCATTACCATATCTCCTTCTTCAAGCAAAGAAAGGATACCTGATTTTTTGGTAATTTCTTTGTCAGATATTGAACCTGTATACAAGTCACTGACAAAAGTCACTTCACCTGAGGGGGCAATGCCTATTAGGCCTTTAAATGTGTTAGATTTGTAGTGCGAGTAAATTGCCGAGTTAAGGACCTTGGAGCTAGGTTTCTGTACATGAATTTCTGTGCAATCCAATATAACTCTAGTAGCCGGGAATGTGCATTTAAAACAAGCTGGCATAAGTTCATCCACAGTTTTCCTTGAAGGCCACATTTGAAGTGATCCCAACATAAAATACAGAAAGTTGACCCAGGTCACACAGATCCTGCTTACTGTTGACTGTGATATACGGAATCGGGTTGCAAGGTCCTGCTCAGGAAATCCCTGCCTCAACCTACAAAGGAAAAGAAAAAACTGGTCCATAGTGGACAATTTAGAGGCACTAAAGCCTTGATGAATTACCTCCCCACTGGTATGTTAGAATCGGTGAGCCTGACTCCATCCCACCATATTTTCTGCAGTAGGTTGCAGCGCCATAACCACAGCTTTAAATGTAGCATAATCCGGGAACCCTGTCTAGAATGAGATCTGTTTATCATCACTTTGAAAATTTGAAACCCCAAACAGTTGTTGTTGAAGCTCTGCAATTAAAGTTTCTTGATCAGCGATGGTCTTTCGGGCTTCCTCAAGTTGATCTTGAAGGGAGGGAGGCAGTGCAGCATATTCGTGGTCTGGGTGCGGAGGGGGCGTCTCTTCACTGGAAGTATAAGAGAAACATATTGATGGACACATTAGGTCTTTTACAAGGATACTCATGCTCAATGCATGTAACCAATTACACATTTTACGTACCTCAACACACTCACACCATGATCCGTGGAAACATTGCTGGAAATCATCAACAGAGAAATACTGTCACTACACAGTTAATAAATGCATTAAGAACTAGTAACTTAACTCATCTTAATACTACCTTGCAGTTCTAACAACACTCCTCCTCTCTGGTCTGAAAGAACTCCATGCAAACACAGTCGGCACAGCTCCCTGTTTCAGCTTGGTGATCCCTGTCTTGGTTTTTACCAGGCAGTCTGGGAGGAAATGCTCCGACCACACTTTTGTGTATGTGCATCAGCAAATAAAACGTAATCATATAAACATTACATGTTTAATTTTATACATGTACATTTCAACAACTGTGCTCTCTGCCTTAATATATCTACTAAAACGGGCAAGTTCTTGCTAGCCTGGCTAACTGCTAGCGATACGGAGACCGGGTTACAGCACCAGACATATAAAACGTACCTTAAAATGACGGCCAGGATCTCTTTTTGATTTTAATAATCCATTCTCGACGTAGTCCCAGATCATTGGGGAAACGGTGAAAAGTTTATCCTCTGTTCGATTTCTTCCTGTGTGATGAAGTGCATTGGGAAACACAGCAGTGAGGAGCCATTGCATTGCGTTGTGAAAACTCCCGGAAGTGGAAAGTGTACCCCTCAGGCTCCTACTTCCGTTCGAGGTGAATAAGGCGAATATGCCTGGTCAAATCTGCCCGCGCGCGCGCTTCAAGGAAGGTAACCAATCACAACGGAGTTGGGTTGGCAGGAGGGGGGCGAGGGGGCGGAGAAGGACGAAACCGAGTTGACAGAAAGCGCCCAGATGAGAGGAAGAGTTTCCTGAAAATCTACATCGTTTTTTGGGTATGGTTAAACATGACTATCATTATAACAACGTTTATAGGTCATAAAAGTCGAAAAAGCATAATAGGTCCCCTTTAAAGGGCTTACCACAGACGACTAGGAAGAACCTTGGCCTGATGTCGGATCCATCCTACCTAGACTCAACAGGTTAAATGTCAAAGCCAATGTCTTATCGATCAAAATGTGGTTCTGCTTCCTGTAGCGCCATCGGGGTCATCCCTATGTTCCCCGGGTCCTATGGTCCCCACTCGGGACCCCACTCGGGGACCATAGGACACTTTTTTTTTTAAAAAGTCCTATGTTCCCCGTTTTTCCATAAAAGGGTCATATATGTTCCCCTGTAGCAATACATATCGGGGAGCATAGGACCCTTTTTCTGAAAAAGGGTCCTATGTTCCCCACTGTTGCGGGGAAACATAGGACCCTTTTCTGGAAAAGGGAAGGGTCCTATGTTCCCCGCAATCTATCAATCATTACGGTAGACTATCAGCATGGCCAGCAGGCCTACCGTCGCATGGCCCACCTTCGCTCGAGCAGCCCAAAACTTAAATTTGCACAGCAGCTACATTCTGGTTACTTGGCACACACTAAGCTGTGTTAGAAACAACACATATTTAACACATCTGCGTGTTTAGTTAAGGACAACACAACATGTGTGAATAAATGTGTTAACCCATTTACACAGAGACTGTTGAAATATTTAACACAATAATGTGTTAAACACAACATAGTTTGTGTCAGCACGTTTTTTATTATTATTTATTCATTATGTATTAATATGTTTTATTTTATTATTTATTAAACCAGTGAGATGCAATAAAATATCCTCAGTACATTACATATTTGGGTGGGTGGGTGAAAAAACGGTTGAACCAGTATACTTACAAAACATAACATTTTGTTTGTCACACTCTGGGAAAACGTGAATGACTTCATAAACAAGGGGGGTATACCACGAAGCTCGCTGAACATACCCAGGCTTTCTTGGGAAAACCTGGCTCGACAGAGCCGCAACTTGCAATCAGAGTTAAATGGTACCACGAAGCTCACTTTAGATTCAATTAGTTGAACCAGGTTTTCCACTTTAGGTTCAGTGCGCGTTCACGTGAGAGGGGTGTTTTTTGCGTCATTTTTCTCACCTTTACGATAGATCAAGCAGTCTATATGCGGAAAGTGAAAAGATTCTGCATATTGTCTGTAAAATAACTATGCCTTATGCAGAATTGTTCGCCATTAATCCAAATAGAATGATGATGATTTAAAAATGCATAAGCAACGTCCATCCTGCCTTATTCTATCATTTAAGGAATTCACTTTAAATACAACCTATTTAAGAAATGTATCGCATGTTTTCGACCGCTGAGAGGTAGCGGCTGTAGCGTAGTGGATTAGCATAAGACCCGAACGCCAGCGACCGGGGTTCAAATTCGCCGGTCTATCATCATGCATTTTACCCCCATAGATGTGGTGCCAGCACGGCCTTGAAAATATGGGTTCAAGTTCGAAATAAGCACAAAAATATAATTCCATAAGGTTTAGTGAATAAGTATTCCATATGCATGAGAATTAGGACTTTATAGGCTTCACATAAATTCGTGTCACTTGGGAGTCGGACCCCCCGCGCAGAAATTCAAGACTGACGCGCTACCTCCACTCTAGTTCTCAATTCCTAGCACGCGTACTACGGACTCGATGACTTGCAAGTACGGACTTGGCAAGTCCGTACTTCAAGCACAGACTTGCGAGCATGCGAGTACGTACCTGCAATTGGAACAGCAGCGGACTCGATGACGTCACCACCTCTGCTCGTCCGTTAACTGTGCTACGGCCTCATTTAGGCATATACTACTGAACAATATAAACAAATGATATAAAACAAAATCCCAGCCTCTTTCATTTTCAAATAGTATGTAAATATTCTGAATGAATAAAAATTTAAAAGATATGCGTGTCCTGTCATGTGTATAATAAGCTATACACACACGACTTTATATATATATATTTATATATTATCTTATATTATTATTATTATATTATATATTATATAAATATATATAAGTTAAGAGTAACTTAAGCCACAGTTGTGCGTCTTCTCCATATTGTCCGCCATCGTACTGCTGCAAGTGCGAAATGCATCCTGGGATTTATAGCGGTTGCAAGTACACACGAGCCACCTCCGATGCAGCTCGGTGAAACCATAGACATCTTATATGATAGACGGAGCATCGAATGCTACCGCCTACTGGCGCTGACGAGACGCGGGGCCGCCATCTTGGAGTGGTCATCCGCTCCACTCAGTGTAATCCGTTTGGCTGGAGCAATGAACTGTCAGCGCATTTAATTAATCATACCTCACTGAATACCACTGATTTTCATGCGTTTTTTTGTCATACGTGTAGCTATGATAAAGGCCACATGGTTTGGCGTGTTTTATTATTCAATACTAATTATACCAATAGTATGGTAATGTTAAATCTTGCTTGTGAAAAGTAACCCCCCGATTCCTATTATGGATTGTCCGCCGATTTGAGCAGGAATACGCTGAACAACAGCCCGGCATCCTGTTTCTGCTGCTGTTGCTGCTCCCGGTTGACCACTCCAAGATGGCGGCCGTATTTCTCGCGTCCCAGCAGCCAATGCTCCGTCTATTGCTGCTATCCATTTGGATGTACGAAGTGGTAAAGTCGCCAATCTCCCAGCTTTCTTGCGGCATTTCACTGAGGCACGCCTCCTTTCGGTCGTAGTATCTCGTCGCTTTCAAAGTAGAGCGAGCAGATCTGTACAGCTAGCAAACAAGATGGCTGCGCCCATAGTCAATGGGGATCGAGCTGTATTTTCTTTGTATTTGTACCACGTTGGGGGTTGTAATGTCGATTTTAAATCCTCTTACACACTTGATTTTATTGCTGCTTTAATCCGGTCACCAATTTATGGTCTTGCTTTGCGTGAAATTCAATGTAAAGTTGTGTTTTCAAGCTGGTTTTCCAAAGAGGCTATGTTGCTAATGATGACTAGCCCGCTACTACCCCTCGTGGCTCGACAGAAACACGACAGCACTTGTTGAAATAAAAATTGGCGAAAATGGCAAAATATTATTGCAATGTAATAGGCTTGCAATGTTAATGTTTCTGTAAAGGCTGGCAACCATTATACACTTGATTATTTATTTTTTCCAAAATAGTTTTCTTCTTAAACTCGTCGGACACAAATAGCAAACTGGAAGGCTGGATCAAGGGAAATACTAATGGATAGCAGCATATCTATAAGATGTCTATGGGTGAAACGGCGAGATCGAGCACGCATCAAGAACACTTCCGGGTTTTACGACAGTACTCGCTTGATGCGTGCTTCGTACTCCAAGTAGGTCTATCTGCAGCCGGAGCCACTTGCCAAACACGCCCATTGCTCTGCCAGACACGCCCATTGCTTTACCAAACACGCCCATTGCTCTGCCAGAAACGCCCGTTGCTCGGGCAAACAGGTCAAGTCTATTTTCGGAAATGTAGGGGGATATATGAGTGGCCCCACGTCGAATGGCATGACCCAAGATACGTCAGACAGAGAAAGCGCGCAAATTTGAGCAAAATATGTTTGACAGTGGAAGGATTTACATGGTTGCTTGGGTTATAGACTTTAAGACCATGTTCAAGACCCCCCCCCCCCTCTTTATCCTTTAAGTTTGGCGCCGAACAACTCGGCCCATACCAAGTGTGACGGGATATTGTTGGTCAATGAAATGATTGAATAAATGTTCAACATGCATGCATGTAGCCTCCTACTTTGACTTTCTAATCTTCTGGCGAAATTACCCAGGTTAAGTGTAAATATTAAGCATATATAAAGCACATACGTGCCTTTTTTTTCATAAATATCCTTAATACATAAAGCGGTGCAGTAAGAATTAAATGACGTCTTCCAAGTAGCTCTAAGCACTGCTTATTAATATTAGACCAAACAAGACTCGTAATGGTAGGTAAAACAATACTTTATTAAAGCATGCAATTGTGTTGTAGAACAAAATAAAAAGAAAATGTATGAAGTGCTTGCATGATATTGAAGCCTACAGCGATCATTAGTTAACGTGTGTGGCGGACGATACCACTTTGTCATTTGTTTACCCAGGTGCCATAGCAACACCATTGCTACCTCTCATTGGCTGAATCTTTGAGAACGTTGTAGACTCAATCAATATAAGGTCGCGGGGAGACGAAGCTCTGTTCGTTTGTATATTTTATTTACGTGACCATATTTTTGTTTTATGTTAAAAAAAAAAGAATCAAAGAACCAGTTCTCTTGTTTTGGGGAACCAGTTCTTGTCGTTCACCTTCGGGATTCGTTCGTTGTGAACGAATCGGTCGCGACCGACTAATCCTTAATGGCCACCATTGAACGAGCAATGGGCGTGTTTGGCAATGGGCGTGTTTGGCAGGGCAATGGGCGTGTCTGGCAGAGCAATGGGCGTGTTTGGCAAGTGGCTCCGGCTGCAGATAGACCCTACTCTCGAATTGGAACAGTGCTCAGGCAACGACTGATGACGTTTCACGAGCACACGAGCACGCACAAGTACGCGAATTGAGAAACGGCTAGAGGGTTTTACGGGACAGAACCGATCCCTTGGCATTGTCTGACGATATTCAGATTTCAGACTTTATTGTCATTGTGCAAACAATGAAATTGGGGTTCTTCATGAGAGATACAGATTCTCATCAGAGGGTGTTCGTTATTTGATCGTCCTTTTGGACCTTATGTAGACAATGCTTACTGTTGCGCATTGTGTCTCCGTGACAGAGTGCTAGAGTGGAGGTAGCGCGTCACTCTTGAATTTCTGCGCGGGGGGTTCGACTCCCAAGTGACGCGAATTTATGTGAACCTTAAAAAGTCCCAATTCTCATGCATATGGAATACTTATTCACTAAAGCTTATGGAATTATATTTTTGTGCTCATTTCGAACTTGAATCCATATTTTCAAGGCCGTGCTGGCACCACATCTATGGGGGTAAAATGCATGATGATAGATCGGCGAATTTCAACCCCGGTCGCTGGCGTTCGGGTCTTATATCCACTACGCTACAGCCGCTACCTCTCAGCGGTTGAAAACATGCGATTCATTGCTTACATAGGGTGTATTAAATTAATTCCCTAAATGATAGTATAAGGCAGGATTAGGGATGGGAATTGATAAGAATTTCACGATTCCGATTCCGATTCTGCTTATCGATCCGATTCCTTATCGATTCTCTTATCGATTCTCATTGGGTGAGAAAATAAGTATAAATGTGTTTGTTTGCATTACATCTCTTTAATATCTGATCAGAAGTGCTTCTAGTATTAGGAAATTGTACATTTTCAAATCAATTGGTCTAGACGAAAAAATATATCGCTTTTTAAGCCCAAATGCCATCATTATGTGCCATACAACTAAAAACACAGACTGAAAACAGCCAAGTAAGAGCTTGTGCCTTTTGGAATTCTAACAGTGCTAATTTGCATTCAACTTGTAACAAAATTAAACTGACATAAACAAAATGAAGCATTGATTAGACAGAGATTTATTAGATGGGCCTACCTAATAAACCGTTGGAACACACAAGACCGGAAACCATAGCAATGCCGGTAAACAAACCCCGAGAAGCCCAATCCCTATGAGAGCTCCCCACGCTACGGCCATCCGGAGGCGACAGAGCTGTTGGCCGTGATATTATATATACAATTATAATATAGTATATAATATATTATATACTATTATATATAGAGATCCGGGAGTCGCAAACTGCAACAATCACTTTCTCCTCCATTCCGCGGTTCACCCGGACTGCACTGCACTGAGTTTGACGGCTGAACGCTGATTGGCTGTTACGTTACACATGTCACTCAGTTATCACGCTGTTGAACGCTGATTGGCTGTCATCACGACAAAAACTTGTCGCCGGTTTTCTCCCGTGACAAACTCGCCCTTATACGCGTCTCTACGTTCACTTTGTATGGGATCTTGTCGCCCCGTCGCGTTTGGTTTGAACGCACAATGCGATTCTTCCTCGGCGGCGACATGTTTGCTGCGTTCTGAACCAAATCAAAGCAGCGTGTGTGTGACGTCACGACGCATTTGCCGCGACCGGAACCGATAAGCGGAATCGTTAAGCAGGCTTGCTAACGATTCCAAGGAATCGGTTAACTCGGAACCGGTTCTGAACAAGAACCGGTTCTCGATTCCCATCCCTCGGCAGGATGGACGTTGCTTATGCATTTTTAAATCATCATCATTCTATTTGGATCAATGGCGAACAATTCTGCATTTGGCATAGTTATTTTATAGACAATATGCAGAATCTTTTCACTTATACGCATATAGACTGCTTCATCTATCGTAAAGGTGAGAAAAATGACGCAAAAAACACCCCTTTCAAGTGAACGAGGTACGCGCGCTCTGAACCTAAAGAGGAAAACCTGGTTCAACTAATTGAATCTAAAGTGAGCTTCGTGGTACCATTTAACTCTGATTGGGGCCGATGTTAACGTCATCTGCGAGGAGACCTACCACTCACTCATGCCCAAAAGAGCACTGCAGCCTGCAGAGATGCCACTGGACAGCCCAGGGGGCAAGCTGCAGTGCATAGGACAGTTCCAGAGCACTGTGACCTACAAAGGAAAGACTCACCCACTCACAGCATATGTCATCCGCGGACGTACGGTCAACTACCTACTCAGCAGGCCGCTGTCTGTGAAAATGAATCTAGTGAGGAGAGTGAATGAAACGGTGTGCAACAGAGGACATCCACAGGCATATGGCACGCACGGGACTTTAAAGACTGAACCAGTGAGAATACTGCTGAAAGACAATGCTCAGCCATATGCTGTATACACAGCACGACGCGTGCCTCTCCCTATGCAGCAAAAGGTAAAGGAGGAGCTCAAGAGGATGGAGGGAAATGGCATCATCGAGAGGGTGACACAGCCCACGGACTGGTGTGCACCCATGGTGCCAGTCTTGAAGAGCACAGGTAAAGCCCGCATATGTGTTGATCTCAAGAGGCTGAATGAGGCAGTGAAAAGAGTATATCCTGCCTACTACTGATGAGATTACAGCAAAGCTGAGTGGGGCCACTGTCTTCTCTTCGCTCGATGCCGCCAGTGGGTTCTTCCAGATACCGCTGCACCCAGACAGCTGTAAGCTCACTACCTTTATTACACCATTTGGCAGATTCAACTTCAAGCGGCTACCTTTTGGAATCATGAGCGCACCAGAAATCTTCCAGAGGAAGATGATGGAGACCCTGCAGGGGCTGGAGGGTGTTGAGGTCTTCATGGATGACATTCTGGTCTATGGGACCACACAAGAGCAGCACGACGGTCGCCTGGAGAAGGTAATGCAGCGCATTGTGACAGCTGGTCTGAAGCTCAACCGTGAGAAGTGCTCCATCAGGCAGAGTCAGCTGCGGTTCTTTGGACATCTCATTGACCGGTCCGGGATCCGGCCTGACCCAGACAAAGTGAAAGCTATAAGGCAGCTGTCACCACCAGCAGACGTGCAAGATTTGAGAAGGTTACTGGGAATGGTAAATTATCTTGGAAGTTACATCCCCAGACTCTCTACCATAGGACAGCCGCTGTACGAGCTCTTGAGGGACAAGAATTCATGGACATGGAGCCACGCACAACAAACTGCTTTTGAACACATCAAGGAGCTGTTGTCAACTGCACCAGTACTTGTTTTCTATGACTTGAACAAGCCCACGGCTGTGTCAGCAGATGCAAGCAGTTATGGATTGGGGGGTGTGCTCCTTCAGCTCCACGGGGAGCAGTGGAAACCTGTGGCATATTGCTCCAGACGGCTCACTGAGGCAGAAACACGCTACGCCCAGATAGAGAAGGAATGCCTGGCCGGTGTGTGGGCATGCGAGAAGTTTGACAGATACCTCAATGGACTGGAGCAGTTCAAGCTCATCACTGATCACAAACCGCTAGTGCCTCTCATTAACAGCCACAGTCTAGACAATGTACCTTAAAGATGTCAGCGTCTTCTCATGAGGCTCATGAGATTCAATCCAGTGGCAGAATATGCGCCAGGGAAAACTCTGGTCATCGCGGACACCCTGTCACGCAGTCCACTGGCCAGCACGTGTGCAGAGACAGACACACACAGTGACGTGGCATGCTACGTGGATAGTGTAGTAGAGGGGATCCCTGCATCATCAAGCAAGATGGATGAAATCAGAACGGCGACAGCAGCCGATGCCGAACTGCTGTCGGTTGTGAAACTCATAAAGAAAGGATGGCCTGAACACTTAAGCAATGTGCCCATGGACGCGAGAGAGTACGTCCAAGTGAAGTCAGAGCTATCAGAACACAATGGCCTGGTCCTCAGAGGAAGCAGGATTGTCGTGCCAAAGTCAATGAGAGGTGAGATCCTTCAGAAGATTCACGAAGGGCACCAGGGCCTAGTCAAATGTAGGGAGAGAGCGTGCTCATCTGTGTGGTGGCCCAGACTCTCTACGGAGATAAGCATGCTTGTGACGTCATGTCAGGTGTGCTGTGAACTGAAAAGAACACATCAAAAGGAACCTCTCATCTCCACACCGCTTCCAAAGCGACCCTGGAAGAGAATTGCAATGGACCTTAGTGAGCACAACCACCACAACTACCTGGTAATCTCAGATTATTACTCCAGGTTCCTAGAGATACTGCACTTACCCTCGACAACGAGTGCACAGGTAATTCAAAGAATGAAAGCGGTCTTCGCCAGGTTTGGCATTCCAGATGAGGTGGTGAGTGATAATGGACCCCAGTTTTCAAGTGCAGAGTTCAAGGAGTGCGCGAGGCAGCTCGACTTCAAGCACTGCACATCCAGCCCTCACCATCCACAGGGCAATGGGCACACAGAGAGAGCTGTACAGACGGCAAAGAAAATTCTCAAGCAAGAAGATCCTGTGATGGCTCTGATGAGCTATAGGTCCACTCCGTGCTCCACCACAGGCTTCAGTCCAGCCGAGCTGTTGATGGGGAGGAAAATCAGAACCACACTCCCCACTCTGGAGAAAAATCTCCTACCCAAATGGCCTAGCAGGACAGCTGTGAAGGAGAGGGACGGAAGGGAAAAGGCTAAACAGGCTCACTACTTCAACCGCCGTCATGGAGCCAGGCCCTTACCTGCCCTGCAACCAGGAGATGTTGTATTCTCCAAGTTGGACCATGAAAAGTCATGGTCTTTGCCAGCGGTGATCTCAAGCGAGAGCACCACCCCGAGATCCTTCGTCATCAGGACGCAGCATGGAGCGGAGCTGCGGCGGAACCGCCGTCACCTCCAACCAGGGCCAGTTCCCCAGCCCATCCCAGCAGCGCACAGGGACGTCACAGGGACAGACACGCACTCTGACGGTGCCACCATGTCAGAGACCGTTCCTGTGAGTCAGAGTGTGGCTACACCCACAACCCCTCTGCCCGGTCAGACTGTGACCAGATCGGGACGGGTGTGCAAGCAAATCAACAGGCTTGACCTGTAAATAAGTGCAGATCATATGCCCTTTTGAAAAAAAAAGAGTAGAAAAGTTGTATTGACATTAATGTGATACTGTTGATTTGTGAAAAAAAAAAAAATGTATTGACATTAATGTGATACTGTTGATTTGTGAAAAAAAAAAAAAATGTTGTACATGTTTATCTGTTGATAAGGTTTATCTGTTGGTTGAGGGGAAAGAGACCTGTGTATGTTGAAATGTCTCCATTTAAGTTAATTTAAGTTAATCTTGGTTTATGCTATGACCTGTTTGAATAGGCATTTTCAGTTAAACTGTTCCTGTGATGTTATTGACGTAACACTTTAAAAAGGGGGAGATGTCATATACGGTAGTTAATGTGCGTGCGCATATACTAGGGGTTATACGGGAGGTTAGTATTAGAGATGTGAGTGAGACACACGGCAGGTAATAAACCGGAGTTGAGCATCCGAACAAGTATCTATCGCATTACTTTACACCAGGAATGGATTCTATAAAGCCACCAGGGAGTCTAAAACTTACCGGGAACCTCAACGCCACCTGGAAGACTTTTAAACAGCAGTTTGAGCTGTACCTCGCAGGTATCGGTGTGTCGGAGACGTCTAACAAGAGAAAAATAGCACTGTTGCTAACTGTTGCAGGGACCGGAGCAATAGAGGTGTATAACACGTTCACTTTTGACCCTGAAGAAGACAAGAACAAGCTGGATGCAGTACTCAGTTGCAGTTCGATGAACATTGTCTTGCTAAAAAGAATGAGACCTATGAAACAGTGTTTCCGCTAGAAGAAATTGGTGCCGGTCATGTGACCGGGAAGGTTTCATTTTACCGGTCAAATTGGAAAAAAAACGGTCTGATATTGTCCGTGTTTATTGCACTTAAAAAAATTGATAGGCAGGCTATATAAAGAAGAAGAAGTGTGTGATCATATGTAAAGCGTAATCCAGTCTATTCACCCTTATTCACTTACTGTGGGTGCATGCGCGCACAGCCGCACACACACAAATAAATACATACACACACAAACACTTATGCTCTCACTCACGCACACACGTCTTTACATAGCGAAATGCCATTGGACCCCACATAGGACCCCACACACATAGGACATATGTATGTGACCGGGGAACAGGACCCTTTTTTTTAAAAGGGTTCTATGTTCCCCGGTCTGTTACTTTTTCCACCATTACTGCCAAATTCCGGCCGAGATAACTACCATTGCATGTCTTTACCTTTTGTGGAAGAGGGAGACGTCGGAGAACCTGACGCAGTATATTCATACGCCGGTAAACAAACCCCGAGAAGCCCAATCCCTACGAGAGCTCCCCGCGTTACGGCCATCCGGAGGCGCACAGAGCTTTTGGCCGTGATATTATTATACAATTATATTATCTACTATTATATAAAGAGCTCCGGGAGTCGCAAACGGCAACAATCACTTTCTCCTCCATGCTGCAGTTCACCCCGGAGTCGGACTGCACTGCACTGAGTTGGCCGGTTGAACGCTGATTGGCTGTTACGTTAGATATGTCACTCTGTTGAACGCCGATTGGCTGTCATTACGCGAATGCCGCATCAAAGTTTAAATATTTTTAAAGATTGATAGATTGCGGGCTTGCGGGGAACATAGGACCGCGCTTTTCCCAAAAAGGGTCCTATGCTCCCCGGTATGTATGGCTACAGGGGAACATAGGACCCTTTTTGGGGAAAACCGGGAACATAGGACCTGCTAAATTTTGTTCTGCTCAATGGTTGAATCTCCTCGTGACTGAATGTTTGTATACAGCGCGCATGCTGTATGAGCGCAGGGTTGATGCGCTCCACTTTTTTCTGTGGAGAACCAGCGCCTTGAACATTAAGCATAAAACGAAACCGGATCGTTTTCGCCCGTTTCGGCTCCGTGTGGCGCCTTATTTCCAATCGGTCATTCTGACCGGAGACATTTAGAATTTTCGGTCCTCCTCATTTTTTTACGGTCGAAGACCGGTAATTACCGGACAACGGGAACTCTGCTATGAAAGGTATGTTTTTAGATCACGACTGCAACGTGAAGAAGAGGCGTTCGACAGCTTTCTCACGGACCTGAAGCTAAAAGCTAGCACCTGTAATTTCAATGTATTGAAGGACTCATTGATTCGTGATCAAATTGTGTTCTGTGACAGGAAAGTCAGGGAAAAGCTGTTGGGTGAGGCTGACCTGAACCTAGAGAAGGCAGTGAAAATATGCCAGGCGAGGGAGTTAGTTAGGCAGCATGCCGAAACGTTTGATGTTGCTGACAAAGGACTAGCTCAGCAGCCCGCTCAAATGCATGGTGACGTTGACGCAATTTCTTTCAATGAAAAGTGGCGCGGGAAGGACCGAGATAGAGACACTAAGCGTAAAGAAGGAACAGAGAGGAGCAGTGACAAAGAATTCAGGGACAAGGAATTTACCTGCAAACGATGTGGAGGCCAGCACAAGGCCAGACAGTGCCCAGCATTCGGAAAAACCTGCTCCAGGTGTCATGGACAAAATCACTATTCTAGAATGTGTCTGTCAAGGGAGAAGGAACGAAAAGTCCATGTAGTGAATGAAACAGATGACAGTGATTCGCAGAGTGATCCAGAGTTTGTGTACATGGTTACTGAGGGGGGCAGTGAAATAGAGGAGACTGTACAGCCAGTCGATGCAGATGAGACTGCGGCCAGTCAATGCAGTGCAAACAGATAAATGGGTGGCACCTCTGTTAGTTAAGGGGACAGTGGTGTTGTTCAGACTAGGCACGGGGGCAAAAGCCAACCTGATCAGTTTAAAGGACATTAAAGCACTTAAAGAGAAGCCAAAAATACAGAAACGCACTGTCCCACTGAAAACATATAATGGCCAGCCAATTGAAACCAAGGGGGTGTGCCGGCTTAAAATGCGTGTGAAAGGCAAGACACAAAACCTCATGTTTGTAGTGGTTCCTGATGACCACGATTCGTTGCTCGGAGACAGAGCATGTCAGGATGGCAGCATAGATTCCTTAGCGCAACCCAGTATTGTCAATTTCATTATTTTATACCGTTGAGACGTTTTTTTTTGGTCACTCAACGTCTTAAACTGTCTGGAAGAAGCCATGGCCGATTCAGCTAAAAAAGCTCAGATAACAAGAGGGAAATCTGAAATGGAGGCCCTGGCGGAGGCGGTGCTAGAGAAGCAACGTGGCTACCTTGAGTCACGCTTCGATCAACTTCAAACAATGGGAAAGGGCACAGAAGACAAATTAAAAGCTATCCAAACAGACTTGGTAGCACTAACTTAGAGTATTGGCACAGTTAAAGCAGAGATGGTCAAGATACGGTCTGATGTTGTGGGCAACTCCAAGATGCTAGCCGACCATAGAGCACGCTGGATTCGATTCAGCTTAAGCTAGCTGATATGGAGGACAGAAACCGAAGATGCAACGTCCGCATCACTGGCCTAGCAGAAAGCCTTGAGGTGTCAGGTGCCACCCGGTTCCTCACACACTCGCTGCAAAAGTGGTTCCCTTCCCTGGGCAACCTTGAGGGGGAGATCATGCGCGCCCATCGCATTTACAATGACAACCACAAGAAGCAAGGTGCCTCTCGTACTCTGATCTTCAATGTTCTCCGATATACTACCCGCCAAAGCATCCTCCGAGCTGCAAAGAAATCCCCCCTCACCTTTGACGGGCGGAGGATTCGCTTCTCGACTGACTACAGCAGCTACACCGTTAAGCGTCGCCAAGCTTTCTCTCAGGCTATGGACATGGCCCGAGCCAAAGGTGTGGAATTTTTCCTGCTTTACCCCGCTGTGCTCAAAGTTAAAGAAGGCGGCCGAGTAAAGACATTCCAGTCAGCCAGAGAAGCCGACGACTTCATCGCCTCCCTGCCGGGGCCGCAGGCTCTCCAAAGGGACGAGGACGGAGAGCAGGAGCCGGAGTGAACCTGAGGCTAGGCTCAATGCCGCCTGGGTTTTTCACCACGATTTTGGACTAACGGGACAAAGGAGAGACATTGCCGCTGAACACCGATGAGGACCGGCACCCGTCTATTCGGGTCAAAACAGACACTTTTTTTTTTTTTTTTTTGCATCGGTCTGATATTTTAGCCGTCTTGTTATTTCTTTTCAATTTGTTTACCCTCGTTTGACGATCTGAAGAGCTCGGCTTTTCTTTGTTTACTTTTTTCTCTCTCTCTTCTCCCCGTTTGTGCGGAGCGTCGACTGGTGAGGTGTTTATTTTTCTGGTTGAACAACATGGAATACGAAGTTGGCTGTTCTTGTCGTATGCTGAATTTATTCTATATGATGTTCTGCAGCCAATGACACTAACGGTTGCCCGCTTGCCCGGGCCAAGTAAAAAAAATGTTTGGGCAAGTTGAGATTTTTTCTGGTTGCCCGAACGGGCAAGTGGATTTTGGGTGGATGTTTATTCAAATGTTTTTAGAAACTGCAGAATAACCTTTTGTTCCGCAAAATTAGATAAAATATAAGTATTTGCAATTGATCTTCTCTTCTCTCGGAAAGCGAGTTAACAGACACGCATCGCTTCAGTGCGAATATAGCCCCGCCTTCTGTCACTCACTCGCAGTGCGGTCTCTGGCAGTGATTCGCTAAAGGTTAGCCAACACAGCTAGCATCTCAAGTGCAGCGCCTCCGCAACGGTTTAGGTAGAAGGAAAATGGAGTACTTGATGGAGGAGTGCAGTTTGGAAGTACTTTGGATTGAGGCAAATTATCAAGGAAAGTCATATGCAAGAACACGGTTTTGGGTTTCATAACTGTGCACATGCACAGCAATAGCAATCATTTTCACGAAATTGGACCCTCACAAACTACCGATATATTACATGAAAGCTGAGCCTCCACTTATTCCATCAGTCCAAACCATATCATTCTGAGACTAAAACTCGCAAATAACAACTTAAGAAGAAACGTCCCCTTTTCTTTTAACAACCAAAAATGAAGTATTACCTTTGTGATTTTTGTCCACAAAGTTGATTCTGATCGAATAAAACCACCATAAACAGATTATCCAGTGTCTGGCCCAAATTTTGCAACTAAACATGGTGTTTTCAATCAATGAATAAGAGAAGGTTTCTTAGGAAACAGGTAAATTGCCTTCAATCAGAAAACATATTCTTCAGCGCAATCTAGTGGCAATATATTTATTTGCGAGTGTTTGGCTTAGTGCATTCGATTATATTTGCCCTGAACTTTAAATAGAGGTGTCAAGTGTCAAAATTGTAAGATATCTACCTTTATTTGTGTCTCATAGTAAGACAGCGCTCCCAACTGATACTGATAATTATTTCAGGTGGAAATGTTATCTTCCACTTATGCTGTGTTCCATTGCTTTATTCACTTTAACCAAGTATTATCCCCATTGAATATTTCACTTGCACAACAATCTTTCTTTGGGCACAAAGATGACATTATCGCCCTTGCAGTTGTGGAGATATACTCTATTTACTTTGGGTATGTTCTTTCTTGAAAAAAACGTTTCCCCTGATATCGCAAATGGTATAGAACAGTGGTTTTCAAACTGTGGGGCGCGCCCCCCCTGGGGGGCGCCAGAGTTCTTCAGGGGGGGCGCGACGTGAGAAAAAAATAAACCCGAAAAAAAAACTGAAAGTCGATGATTCAAATCATGCGTTTGGTGTGAACGCACTGGAGAAGTTTCAAGACAGACAGACAAAATTGACATTTTTATTCAGAAAATAGCCGGTCCTTTTGCTTCCTATAAAAAGCATGTTTGTGACACTGGATAACGATATGGATACATCATCTAGCCTGCATGTGGAGGGCCACATAAGGTAAGAAATTGGTTTACGTAAACTTTGCTGCTGGTTCTGTTTGCTCGTGATGACCTGGCCAAAGATTACCCACGGTCCTAAGCGATTGTGATCTGATTCTGGTTGGTGCTCCAGCTAGTATGCATTGTATATATAGATCGCAGCTAGTAGCAGCTACACACGGTGCGATTGCTATGCCAATGTGGTTATAGTTGTTTTGTCTGATTGAGATATGTGACGACTTGGAGCCTGGTAGGCCTACCACAGAGCTATAGAGAGAGAGAGTTGCGACACTTCCATTGGACTCCGTTGTAGCGCCTACTTCCGGGGTATGGAGCCTCGAATAGTTCCAAACAACCATTTTACGGCGTAGGAGACGTTCATTTCCATTGCTGGCCGCCGAGTAACTTCTGAGGTAAATTGATTAAATAGCTACCTCTTTTGAATTGTCAACTGTCTATATTGTATCAGAGGCCCTTTATGATGCATACACTGATCTTTATTTGTAAATGCACAGCGTAATTATATATATATTTATCTTGGTAGACGACCGATTGCTGGCTAGTTTGTTAGCTCGATTTCACCATCTGTGAAGGTATCTCCGGGGGTAAATTGATTAAATAGCTACCTCTTTTGAATTGTCAACTGTCTATATTGTATCAGGACCTTTATGATGCATATATTGATATTTATTTGTATATGCACAGCGTAATTATATATATTTTTATCTTGGTAGACGACTGATTGCCTGCTAGTTTGTTAGCTCGACTTCACCACCTGTGAAGGTATCTCTGGGGGTACATTGATT
Source organism: Gadus macrocephalus (assembly GCF_031168955.1). Taxonomy (NCBI): domain Eukaryota; kingdom Metazoa; phylum Chordata; class Actinopteri; order Gadiformes; family Gadidae; genus Gadus; species Gadus macrocephalus. Next base: position 22,392,435 of record NC_082390.1, on the reverse strand, counting down.
AAATAGCTACCTCTTTTGAATTGTCAACTGTCTATATTGTATCAGGACCTTTTATGATGCATATACTGATATTTATTTGTATATGCACAGCGTAATTATATATATATTTATCTTGGTAGACGACCGATTGCCTGCTAGTTTGTTAGCTCGACTGCACAATGTGATGGTATCTACACAAACAATTACAGAGTTCAGTACTAGTGAATCAAACTTTTATTTAGTTAGTTATTTATGTTGGATTACTAGGATAATTTAGGTTGATTTAAGGAAGGGTTTTATGATGCGATAGCTAGTAGAAATAACAGTGTTTGTTTAATTATATCCTGGAAAGGGTGATGTTCAGCACATGAAGCCCTACAGATGCCGCCGATTCAACAATGCTGATTATGATGGGCGGTCAATTTAACCTGTGTGGCTTTTTCGTTTTAATTTCTTGTTGACTGAATTGTTTCTCTTTCTTAGTGCCAAATTGATTATCTTTCTTAGTGCCAAATTGATTCTTTTTTGTTTTGCAATAGCCCTCTCTGCTCTCCTTCTCATTAATTTTTCCTTTTCTAGTTGCCTTATTAGGTCCTCCACAGTCACCCCATCAGTCCCTGGCAGTCTGGTCCCTGGAGCAGCTGGCCCTGGCAAGTTATTCCTTCACTGTTGACCCCTGACTGACTGGCCCTCGGCACACAAATCCCTGGATCACCCGCCACTGGATCACCTGCCCCTGGATCACCTGCCCCTGAATCACCTGCCCCTGGCAATGTGGCCTCTTGATTGCTCTCGCCGTCTCCTGTGATGTCCTTTTCAACGTTCTTGAAATCCACCTCAATTTCTCCCTCAATCTCTGTAACAATTACAAGGTAATGTTGCTGTTATATGTATTTTGCCTTTGCATTTGCAACTACTGTCATCTCCAATGTAATAAAATGAATTAAAGCAAAACATTTCTGTAATGTGAATGAAATCATCTGCCACAATCAGAAACCAATACAATTTATAAATGGATCTACCAGCAATTGTTAATTGGGTAGAAATGTGTCTTATCTACATTGTGTGCAAATCCTCAGAGAATCCCTGCCTTCTGGTTGTTTTTTAAACTGAATGTACAAATATGAATTATGTAATCTCATTAGGAGTGTAGTCTATCCTTGAATTACATGAAATGGGGAATATTGTTAGCTGCATGGATCATACCGAAGTTTAATTTGGTGCAATATGTGTGGTCCGTTGCACTTGGTTCAGGAGGCACCCTCACAGAAGGGGGTTTCCTCCTCTTCGGTTTAGGGCGATGGATGAAAACTGTTGGGCCTGCATCGGGCCTCAACTTCAACATCCTATCTACTTTTGTGGCTTTGAATCGGTCATTTTCAAAGTGTACCTGTAGGTAGGCTTGTAAGATCAGTTTCCATTGCACTTCAAATATCATTGGAAAGTCATAATTCTCTACGCTTAGAATTATTATGCCCTTTGAAATGCTAGTAAGTGATCTGAACATTACGTTACATCGTTTTTGACTGTTGCTGACTGTCAATAAGTTTTGACGGCTGACCATTGCCATCCATTTCTCCCTGCGCTCTTGGTCCTTGGGGAAGCCGTACATGTGATAACCCTTCTCGGACCGATTGGGGCATCCAAATGCTGCACAGCCAACCATGGTATGACCATTTATCTATAAAATGTTAGTTGTAACCAATGAACCATGACACCATTGAAGATCACAGAGCGGGTAACAACTGTTCCTCAACCACTTATGCCCCGACTTTTGAGAATAGGTTAGAGGTCAGAGTTCATGACCAAACGAGGATCCTCCCTCCTAAACCCATTTTGAATTTGCTCAGGGCTATTCTAAGTATTGTAACGGCATAAAGTATAGTATATTTGCAACGTTATATGTTAATGGTTTGCCCTAAGTATATAGTGTTCCCTGCTGTGTCCATTGTTGAATCTTCACACAATCGCAATCACTTGTTCTTGTCACACTAATTGTTTAATAAAAAAAAATACAATTTCATTCATCCAAGCGTAATGAGTTGTTATCCTTTAATATATTTGATACTTTGTGTGGCTTATATCTTTAAATGATCATGGTAGAACATCTTGAATACTTTGATTTCAACACAGATGTAAGGTAAAAGTTAAGGTTAGGCCAGTATGCTAACACGAACGTGAAGCTTTCCCTCCAAAACTTAAAAACGTATCTAAGTAATAGTACTTATAGATAGCTTTCAGTTGCCCCCCTACCGCTCTAAATGTAAAACTGACATTTACAAATATGCAATAATGCAATAACAGTCAGACAAATACTTGTATGTGATTTTTTCATACATATTTACCATTTAATATTGAAATCTCTGCTGTCGTCCCATAGAATAACATTGAAATCGCGGCGTGTTTGGAACTATCGAGGCTTACATGAACCACGTGACAACCACGTGACCACCCTGTCGGCGAGATCATAGCGTGTCGCAACTCTCTCTCTCTATAGCTCTGGCCTACCAGACATAAATATGTTCACGCATAACCTGTGTGATTATCCTAAACTGTAGGGGATTTTATTTGCGGGCAATTTGCTTATGATGTTGCAACGAGTGAAGTCTACATTGGTCCTTCGCAAGTGTTTACTGGTGGTCAGGATTTGGCAGATGCAATTCTCCTCTGGGCGCTTCTTTTTTTCTTCTTTTTTTAATGCAGCATAACATATGCTACCAGCAGCCCTTGCTCGTCTTCAAAAGGCTGATGCTCAGTACCTCGTTTCATTTCGTACCCCCTTTACAGTTTGGCATTGTTTGTCTGGTAAACTTTGTTGATGTCAAGATAAGTGTTAAATTGCCAACACTGTTCTTTGTCCTGTGTATATTAGTATTACATATCCCGAGCCAATACCCTGGTGTTTCCAACGCCGTTTGCAAAACAAGCCAAAACACAAACTGTGGTTTCCAGCTTTTATTGTTCGAATAGGATTTTCAACACCTGACAATACACTGTAGAGCATATTGTAATGCAGCGTTGAATGGATGAATAGCTTACATAAGGGTACCCAGCACTTTTCAAACCACACTCCAGCTTTATGTCCCCACCACTTCTAAAAACAAACTGACGCCCTTGAACATAACTAAATCAATTTTCAACCGTTTATCTTCGTGCAAACCATTTAACAAATCTACACACTTGTATCTTCGATAATATCGAAACAGAATTTCGATATCATTTAAAATTTCTTCAGAATCACAGTTTTAGTTTCATACCGCTTCGTTTTCAGCTGTTTTCATTGAAGACGTCAGCCCATTCGGATACACCTACTTCTAGACATCGTAACTCATTCATTTTTCCACCGTATACCATCGTTCAAACCATTAGACAAATCTACACACTTGTATCTTCAATACTATCTAAACGGAATTTTGATAGCATTTATACTTTTTTCAGAATCACAGTTTTAGTTTCAGACAGGCATCGTTTTCAGTTGCTTATTATAATTTAGGTCACCATAGCAACGCCGGTAAACAAACCCCGCCGAATAGTCGAATCTCTGGACTGAAAAGGCAGATCTGATTAGACTCAGAAAAATCAGAGTCGCGGACCCTGAATGAATCTGTGTAGACTGGCAGTTTACACAGATTAAGATGTTCAAATGTATTTAAAAAAGGTTAAGCTAAAACATGCTTAGATAAAGTTGTTAAATTGTGTGAAGAAATGTATTTAAAAATGCACAAAGATGTTGTAATGTTTCAGAAATATGTTTAAAATCTTCTGACGTGTTGCTGAAAAAATATGTTTCAAATGTTTCAAAAATATGTTTCAAATGTTTTAAAATTATGATCAGAGATGTTTAAAATGTGTAAAATAATTAAGATAGCTTTCAAAACACAGGTATTTAGAAAAAAAAAATTGGGGGGGGGGGGGGGGCTCAGCTGAATTTTTTTCTCTGAGGGGGGGCTCACTCTCTCACACTTATAGTATAGTGTCGAAGTTAGAAAATCCAGTATCGTGATTGACAACCCTACTAGAAACGCGATTGTGATTATTCCGTTAGAGCTACAAGAAACTTGAAAGTTAAAAAAGACATATCTTTGCTACTACCTCTGACATTTAGTTATGTACATTTGCATCAAATCATGCAGGTCTACTATAGAACTTGGCGATAGCTTTAATAGGTTGCAACGGTGGACTGAAATCACTTTATGGCACGATGTGACCGCTCGTTAAATAAGTAAACAAAGAGAAGTTTGTTATTTTTTAAACACAACATGTGTGGAAGCTAACATTCAGCTTCAGTCTGAGCTAGGATGATTTTTCTGAGCCCCCCCCCCCCCCCAAAACCAGGCCGGGTGCCTGGCAAAAAGAGGCCCGTGCACGATTCTGATTATAATTTGGGCAAGTGAACATTACATTCGGGCAAGTTGAACCTGACCTGTACTTGCCCGATGGGCAAGTGCTTTTGAAACCTTAGTGTCAACCCCTGTCTGTTATCAACGTTACAGTTAAAACTTTAAAGGACTGGGTTGAGCCTCACTAATTAATCTTTTGCAGCCCCATATCCGTTAGGTCGCGGATCAATCTAGTGATATGTTTAATCTACGTTATGTTTTCTGTTTTTTGTCATTGTGCGTCACTGTTTTATCCGTTTCACCGGGGAAAATCAGCTGCGTTTGTTATGTTTACATCCAACTACGGGAAATTCTCAGAGGGTTTTAGACTGCTCACCGAGGGAATTATCACTTACACATGACTGTTTTCGTATGCCAGTTTGAGAAATCGGGCTGTGGGAAATGTGTCATGTCCTTGAGCTGTCGGAAATGTTGTTGAAAAAGAATGTACAATGGGTGAATTAACTATGCTTGTCTGGAACTGCGGCGGACTGAATGTGCCTCATGAGCGAACTAGTGTACTAATTATGCTGCACCGTCGGAAAATTGATCTAGCTCTCCTACAAGAGACGCAACTTCTTAAAGAACATTCTTGTCGTGTTGCTAATAAGTTTTACCACACTATTGCTTCCTCTTCGGCTGACACGAAAACTAAAGGAGTTGCCATCGTAATAAGACGCACACTGAAAGTGAAACTGTTGGGCATATGGGCGGATACAGACGGTAGAATGACGTGTGCTAGAGTGGAATTGAACGGGAGAAAGGTGGCTCTTATCTCTGCTTATGCCCCCAATACTTTTGATAAAGATTTTTATGCAATGCTAACACAAAAAATTAAAGTATGCATTTGTGGTAGGAGCTGATATGAATGCAGTATGGCATGCAAACGATCGCTCAAGTGCAACTGCCTCTAGAGAGCAGGGACTGGAAACCGCGGCCTTAAGGTACGGCCACACCAAACGCGTTACCTGCGTACCACGCGTATAAAATCGGCAATTTTTCCATAGGGAAGCATTGGTTTACGCGCGTATGAGGTGCATACACGCGTATCATGCGTACCAAGCAACATTTTACTCGCTGTAGGGGCGTATGAGGCGCGTACATATACGCGCGTATATATACGCGCGCACATATACGCGCGTACATGTACGCGAGGAGTTCAAAAAATTGAACTTTTTACGCTCATACGCGCCGCAATAGCCAATCAGCGTTGAGCTTGACCCGACGTCACTGGCAGAGAGTAGTGAGCTTGGACAGAAGCATAGGGCCGACATCTTTCTTTATTCTGTGTGGAAATAGTAACATAGTTACGCCATTAAATGCTTTTATGGAAACATTTTTAGCGAGAAATGTGCATTTTACTTTCATAATGTTCGCTCGGTGAATGTGAAGGATGTTTGGTTTGATAGTTATGACGAAGAGGGAACGCTCCGTTCACTTGCATGGACAGAGTCTCTGGTTACTAAGCAACCTCAACGTCTTGGCGGACTATATATCTGCTGATCAACACTACGAATGCTGGAAACACACCAGACACACCATGTGAAGTTATTTAACCCGATTATTGTTATTTATATCCGAAATTATTTAATCTAACCCGATCTAAACTCTATCACCCAAACACGGCGGCGTTTGGGTTTCCTACCTCGGACTCCAGAGCAGCCATGTCCATGGCAGCCACGGCCGGCAGCTTTCTTTATTCTGAGTGGAAATAGTAACATAGTTACGCCATTAAATGCGTTTATGGAAACATTTCTAGCGAGAAATGTGCATTTTACTCTCATAATGTTCGCTCGGTGAATGTGAAGGATGTTTGGTTTGATAGTTATGACGAAGAGTGAACGCTCCGTTCACTTGCATGGACAGAGTCTCTGATTGCTAAGCAACCTCAACGTCTTGGCGGACTATTTCTCTGCTGATCAACACTACGAATGCTGGAAACACACCAGACACACCATGTGAAGTTATTTAACCCGATTATTGTTATTTATATCCGAGATTATTTAATCTAACCCGATCCAAGCTCTATCATCCATCCAAACACGGCGGCGTTTGGGTTTCCTTCCTCGGACTCCTAAATCCAGCGCAGCCACAGGCTGGGGGGGGGGGGGGAGTTTTGGGCGGTCTCATCTACGCGCGTATGCGTACGCGCGTATCTGACCATTTTTGACACAAAATGGTCAAGCAACATTTTCGCTGCGTTACGCACGTACATGGTACGCGAGGTACGCGCTTGGTGTGTTCGCACCTTTACGGTCTTGGGCAGGGAGATGGGACTTGTTGACATGTGGCGCTCTGTCAACCCAACAGTGAAGGACTACACGTTTTTTTCAGGCAGACACAAATCCTTCTCCAGGATAGATTTTCTTTTTTCTTCGCCGCAACTTTCCCAAAAGATTGATAATGCATTATTACTTCCCATTGCGTCGTCAGACCATAAGGGAATACTCTGTCAGGCTACTTTGAGTCCTATAACGAAACGCGCCGCTAGATGGCGCTTAAATACCACATTATTAGGCAATGAGGATTATAGATCACAATTCTTGACCCAACTAAATTAATTCCTTGAATTCAACATAGGCTCAGTTGAGGACCTTAGAGTCTTATGGGATGCTGTTAAAGGTTTCATAAGAAGTAATGCAATATTGTTTTCCTCAAATTTAAGTAAGGTTAGATCTGCCAAATTAAAAACTTTAGAAGCAAACTTTGCTAGAATAGACTCAAAATAATTACTCTGAACAAACAGCATCTCAACGGGACATTGTAAAGAAGGAAATAAATTATATCTTAAAACAACGCTCTGAATTTTTAATACATAGACTGCTACAACTAGACTGCGCTACTATTTCCAAGGGTCCAGACCTAGTCACCTTAGCCATGAAAATCCGATCTAGTGAGCACTTTGCAGATATCCCCTCCATCAAAGCTTCCAATGGAAACATCTTAACTGAACCTAAGCAAATAAATGACAGATTTATATCAGTCAGAGATCAAGCTGGATAAAGATAGGTGCAGCAACTTTCTTGGTCAATTACATTTACCTCAGCTTGCAGCAGTTGACTACTCGTCTGGATGACCCGATGTATTTAGAAGAATTAAAATTGGCTGTATTTACAATGCAAAGGAATAAATCCCCAGATCTGGATGGAATGCCACCTGAGTTCTATGTTACATTCTGGAGCAAACTAGGTCCACTACTCTTTGACATGATTAAAGCCTCTATAGATAAAGGGGGTTTCTCAAGAGATGTAAATATAGCTCTGATTTCGTTACTATAAAAGAAAGATAAGGATCCAACCGAATGACAAAATTATAGGCCTCTCAATTCCGATCTTAAAGTTTACGCAAAGGTGCTTGCCCGACGTATTCAGGACTATTTACCAGAACTAATTAACTGTGATCAGACAGGATTTATAAAATCAAGGCTAGCCACAGATAATGTAAGACGCCTTCTCCATGTAATAGATGCTGCAAGTTTCAAAACAGAACCTGCAGCGGTGCTGTCCCTTGATGCTTTGAAAGCATTTGACAGACTTGAATAGGCCTTTTTGTGTTCTGTGCTGGAAAAATGGGTTTTGGTAAAGGTTTTATACACATGGTTAAGGTTACTGTATTCTAACCCCTCAGATTTTGTGCTCACTGGGCAATTATCTATTTCCGGTTACTAGATCTTCCCGCCAGGGTTGCCCTTTAAGTCCGGCACTCTTTGCACTTTCCCTTGAACCTTTAGCTCAAATGATTCGTCAATCGACTATCCTACAGCCCATCTCTGTTAATGACACTCAACACCATGTCGCATTATATGCTGATGATGTTTTAGTTTTCATGCAGAACCCAACACTTTCTTTGCCGAATCTGCTTTCCATTTGTGAGGAGTTTGGTGGTCTTTCAGGATTCAAAATTAATTGGTCCAAGTGTGCCCTCGTACCACTGAATGAGCCAGCTAAAACACTGCAAGTTCCAGCTAATGTTCCGGTTGTCAAGCACTTCAAGTATCTTGGGATTGATATTTATCCTTCTATAAACTGCATTGTGACACACAATTACTCTGAGGCATGGAACAGAATTAAAGCAGACATAGATAGGTGGATTTGCCTCCCTAATTCTCTTCGTGCCCGTATCTCAATAGTGAAAATGAATATTCTCCCAAGAATTCATTTTGTGAGCTCAATGATCCCCCTCTCTCCTGTCACCTTCTGGTCAACAATCCACTCTAGCATCTCACTGTTTATCTGGAATAAAAGACGCCCACGTCTGAAATGAACCACTACACAGAGGAAAAGGGACGATGGGGGTCTTGCAGTGCCAAATTTTAAATTATATTTTTGGTCATTTACTCTTCGACCAATATCGATTTGGTGTGACCCTACTGCTTCTGTCTCCTGGCGTAATATTGAAGAAAATATAGTAAGAAGATGGAATTTGTAGGATGTCCTCTTTGCTAATATTTCAGACAAGCTATGTCAGTTACACTTTGGCCCAATTGTTTCCCACCTCATCCAGACTTGGCACACTGCTGAAGGGGGATGTAAGATCTCCTGTAAGTTGCATTCACATTCACCTGTATATAATAACAAGGGACTGTTAATTGGAGGGAGACCTATCTCACCACCTTATTGGAGTGGCAGTAACATTCGCCATTTAAATGACATTTATGATGACATGGGCTTACGCTCCTTCCAAGATATTCGTGGTGCATTTGACCTACCCGGTTCCTCGTTTTTCTTTTATTTACAGCTCAGATCAGCTCTTAAAGCACACAGTGTCCCATGGCAACAACCTTTGCCTACTCATCCAATGTATAAATTGTTTACGGTATTGGGTAAAAACAAGGGTATGGTGTCCAAACTGTATACGTTTTTTTTGGAGTCCTCATATGTTGATTTTCCCTAGACAGTATGGAGAAGTGACTGTCCAGATCTTGACCCAGATTTTGATTGGAGAGGTGTGGTTAAACATAAATGAGGCTTCTCGTAATCCCGACCATCAACAAATTCACTTTAATTATGCTCATAGAACATATTTAACACCACGCAAACTCTACTGTATGAAGGCCTTAAGTGATCCCTTCTGTAGTTTATGTGCTATGAAAACTCCTGGCACTTTCCTTCACATGATGTAGGATTGTCCACCAGTGTCACGATTTTGGGCTAAAGTGGCATCTGTAATGTCTGACTTACTATCAGTAACAATACCAGTGACTGTGTCTGTCCTTTTGTTAAATGATTTCTCAAGGCTCAATATCACCAAGCTTAAAATACGCATAGCACTGGCAGGCCTGACAGCTGCCAAAAAGATGGTTGCGGTGCGATGGAAGCCTCCCCACTCCCTTGTCCTCAGACACTGGGTCCTCACCTTTTTAGATGTGATTTATCTTGAACTTTCAACTGCTCGGATTAATAAGGCCACTGAGACCAATTCAAACAACCGGCACTCTGCCGCTAATTCTCCGAAATAATTTTTAAAGTGACCCCTTTCCTGTAATGTTGCTTAAGTAAACCCAAAGAATCTCCCTGGTGTGTGTCTGTGTTTTTTTTTTTTTTTTTTATCCATGCACTTCTCTGTATCTATTTGCAAGCAGGGCTGGACTGGGACCAAAAAATGGCCCTGGCATTTTTGGCCATGGCAGCCCACTATGATTATTTATACGACATGCAGAGGCACACAACATACCAGAGGATATATCCGCATATTGTGCTGTTTCAACAATTAAAATAAAGCGCAGTAGCCTACATGGAAGAGAGTAGTTAGTTAGTCCTCTTCGTGCTTGGTAGCACATAAGGTCTTCACCAACGAACGCCAATGCTGCCTGTCTGTTGCCCAATGTTGCACTTGGCCCCAGGACCATCCCAGTTGTTTCATCTCCTTCTCCACAGATCTTCTCCATGTCTCTTTTGGTCGGCCTTGTTTTCTTGTCCCAGGTGGTGTCCATCTCATGGCCACCCTTGGGATAGCGCTTGGGTCCATTCTGCACACGTCCGATCCACATCCACCTTCTGTTTTTGATAACATTTGACAGGGGTCTCATGTCTGTTCTACTGTAGAGGTCTTCATTTGAGATTGTCCTAGGCCAAAATATTCCCAGTATCCTCCTAAGGCTTCGAGTCTGGAATACGTCTAGCTTGTGGCAGATGGTCTGTGTCACTTTCCATGATTCTGCTCCATACAGGAGAACCCCGAGGACGTTGCTCTTGAATATCCTCAGCTTTGTCTTTATGCTGATCTTTGAAGTCTTCCATATTTTTCTTAGTGCTGCAAACGCTCCCCTAGCCTTATTGATCCTGTCCTGGACATCTGCCCCTGAATCTCCATCTGTTGTTATTTTACTGCCTAAATAGGTGAATTCCTGCACCTCTTCCACGTTCATGTTATTGATGGTGAGCGGCTGGTTGGATTTTGAGTTTATTTTCATGACTTTAGTCTTGTCACTGTTGATATTTAGCCCAATCTGTTTGCCATATGTTGCTAAGTCTTCTGTTTTGCCTTGGATGTCCTTTTGGCGATGGGCTAACAAAGCAATATCGTCTGCAAAATCAATGTCCTCCAGAGTTTCTGTGAATGTCCACGATATTCCTCTTTTGTTGTTTCCCTTTGTTTCTTTCATAAGCCAGTCTATGCAAAGTGAGAAAAGTAGTGGGGATAGCAAACAGCCTTGCTTGACTCCTGTTTTTATAATGAATTCTTCAGTGAGATTGGATCCACAGATAACTTTGGCACCAAAGTCTCTGTATAGCATCTTGATTATAGAGATGATTTTGTTGGGAATTCCATAATGACTTAGAATTTTCCACAGTGCTGTTCTGTTGATGCTGTCAAATGCTTTAGCAAAGTCAATGAAGTTAATGTAGATGGTTGCCCTCCATTCATTGCTCTGTTCAATTATCTGTTGCAGTGTGAATATATGTTCTGCACAGGATCTTCCCTTTCTGAACCCTGCCTGTTCTTTTCGAAGGTACTGGTCAATTGTGTCACTTAGTCGATTTAGAATGATTCGACTTAGGACTTTACTGGTGACTGGTAGCAACATGATTCCTCTCCAATTGTTGCAATTTGACAGATCTCCCTTTTTCGGTAATTTGACGATGAGGCCCATTTTCCAGGATTGTGGTGTTTCTTCTGAAGTCCAGATGTCCCTGAGAATTTCCGTAAGGGCGTTCCTCCGCTTTCAGCAATTCTGCCTGGACTCTGTCTATTCCTGGGGCCTTTCCATTCTTCAAACCCTTTATGGCAATCTTTACCTCCTCTACATTTGGTGGCTCCGTTTCTATGTCTAAAAGGTCTACTGCTGGCGTGATGTTTGCCTCAGTTGCTGGGTCATCTCTGTTAAGTACCCTCTGAAAGTGTTCTTTCCAGCCCCTTAATTGGTCTTCCTCTTTTGTCATGGTTTTTCCGTTTGAATCTTTAATTGGAATGTCCGTTGCCTGAAATCTATTTGTAAGTGATTTTGTTAGCTTGTAGAGTGTGCCCATGTCCTGTTTTGAGGCAGCTGCTTCTGCTTCCTCTGCGATCTTCTCAATATATGCCTTCCTGTCTGCTCTAGCACTCTTTTTTACTTCTTTGTCTAGTGCACTGTATAATGTCTGTAGCTGTGCCTTCTGTCTGTGTGACTTAGTTGTTAGGATTTTCTTCTTCTTTTCTTTTCTCTCATCAATCTTCCTCCATGTTTCGTCTGATATCCAGACCTCCTTTCTTCTCTTTCTAGGTCCTAGCCATTTCTCTCCAGCTTCCAGCAGAGCTTTGTTGAAGTTGTACAGGTCTAGTTCTTGCTGGTTCTGTAAAACTGTAAACCTGTTCTTCACCTGGGTTTGGAAGGATTTCCTCACGTCTGGATCTTTTAGTTTTGCTACATTCATAGCTGGTTCCCGTTGGTCTATTTTCTTGGTCTTTCTGAGTTTTAATCTTATCTTTGCTACGACAAGTGTGTGGTCACTGCCAACATCTGCTCCTCGTTTTGCCACTACATCCTGAAGGCTACTTCTCCATCTGTTGTTGATAATTATATGATCGATCTGGTTTCTGGTATTACCATCTGGGGATGTCCAAGTTAGTTTATGGATGTTTTTATGTTCAAAGATTGTTCCTCCTATCACTAGTCTGTTTTCCTGGCATAATGCTGTTAATCTCTCTCCATTGTCTCCATTGGAAGAGAGTAACCATGTTAAAAAATGTATACGCTCTTTCACTATACTTGCAGAGACTTTTGAAGCTAGGTCAAATCCCCTCTGAAATTACTAATGCTTATAATATGACAGTTTGAACCGTCTCACAATCAGCAAAAAATGCAAGAACACAGAACAGCAGGAAGAATACAAAATATATGTATATGAGAGAGAGAGAGAGAGAGAGAGAGAGAGAGAGAGAGAGAGAGAGAGAGAGAGAGAGAGAGAGAGAGAGAGAGAGAGAGAGAGAGAGATAGATATTCTCCACGCCTCCTTTACGTTTCTTCTCCATTTTTCTGTCAGTTAGTGACGTGACTGATTGACAGCCGAGGCCCAAGGGGCGGTACCTCGGCCCTCTGCTGTGTGTGTGATAGGGCCAGGGCCAGCCCAGAACCAATCATAATGATTTATGGCCTGGGCCAAAGTTTTATTTAACTTTCAGGTTAAGTTGACAGCCCGCACGACCGAGAGGGAAGGAACGGACCTCGGCCCTCGGCTGTGTGACATGGCTTAAAAAAAAAAAAAAAAGTAAACCTCAAGTAAACATCGTCGGCCCAAAAAGGCCTGCCAGCCCACCGGGCATTGCCCGGTACGCCCGATGGCCAGTCCAGCCCTGTTTGCAAGTATGGTTACTAGATAAAGTGTATTTTTCAGTATATTATTATTTTAAAAAGATATCGTCCCTTTGTCTGTTAATCTGTATTTTTAAAAAAAAAAAAAAAAAATTGATCACAAAAAAAAAGAGGGTCTACCAGTGAAAACAGTGAAAAGGTGTCAGACAACGACACAGGAAAGGAATCCGTAAATGATATAGTGCACAGGTTTCCAGAACTGTTCAAGGGCCATGGAACCAGGGCTCCAGACTAACTTTTTCACAGGTAACACTGGTGCCACCTAGCTTTTCATTTAGTAGCACCAAAACAAATTAGGTAGCACCATATTTATTTATTTTTGTGAACGGGAGTTCCTCTTTACTGATGTTGTAGGCGGTGTTAAACTTGATGATTATTTCTTCATTCTCTGCCGAGCGATTGCTCTCATCTATCCTATTAAATGAGGTGGGGAGGGGCTGGGAGCTTCGTGTGATGCAGCGGTCCCTGCACGTCTTGTGCTTTTGGCTTTCGTTGTGTAATTTTAATGACTGAACTTTGAATTGTGTAGATCCATTTGCAAAATGTGTCCTGCCTGCAACGGACGGGCCACATGTCCTGCAGTACACACACACCATGGCTTGTCCCTCATATCGTAACCAGGGGAACCATTGTTGTTGAAAACTACTTTTTTTTTTCTCCCCACTGCCCCCGCCTTTTTCGCCAACCTGTCACTGTCGTCTTCAGAAGAAGAATCTGAGATTCTTGTCGCTTCCTCTGCTAACCCTTCTCCACCACCAACAACAGTAGGGGTGCAATGGATCACAAAACTCACGGTTTGGATCGTGTCACGGCTTTGAGTCACGGGTTGGATCATTTTCGGATCAACACCCCAAAAAAGATAACGAGACAAATGTGACTTTAAATAAAATCTTCAAATGTGTAAAAACAAAATAAAGTGAAAAATTTGGTAATAATCCTGCTTCCTTTAAGCATAGTCAATATTTAAAAAAATTGCAATCTGAGGCATTATTCCTTCTTCTTTTTAACATGGATAGTAAATAATTCCTAACCCTGGAATTAGAACTTTAAATTCAGGATGTCTGCATTGCCAGGGGAGAGTTTAGAGTCTACACTCTCCCAGGACAATGCAGACATCCTCATCTTTTTTTTTTTATCAAGTATGGTAGCGAAATACAGTTTCTGTCGTGTTTTATTTGGCATTTTGTAAATCCATTGATTTCGGTTGGAAGACTCATTGCTCATTGCAAGGGTCATTTCGCTAGGTTCTAGCCCTACTGTTGATACGGAGAACCGAGCGAAAAGACTACAACCAAACATAATCGGTTGTATCTAGGCAACAAACGGAGAGGACGCTGGCGCTGTCTGTTCGCCGCTTTTCCAAGCAATATTTGGGCCAATTTTGGCCAATTTTACTTAAAAAGTGATTTTTTGTTGACATATTATCTCTACTTGGTTCCCTGCAAGCTACATCAGCGACGAAAAGCAAGCTTATGGACTGTCTTTAGTTGTTCCAGTGTTATTGTGTTATTGTGAAGAGCCGTGTAGCTCACTTGTTATTTTGGTTTCCCTAGTAACGGCTAAAAACAAGTAGCCGATGTGACATTTTCCTGGTCACTGCTGGCGTTTTTTTTTCCGGCGATCCTGGTGAGGAATATGCCCTGGTCAACCTGCTAAGCTGTCTCTACTGTCTCGTGGATTTTCTGCACTGCCTCCCAGCTCTTCCCCAGATGCGTCGGGTCCGTACCTAGCTGCTAACAGGCAAACATCACTCAACATCAGGTTTGATGTTGACGTACTTCGCCCCACAGCTGCTGAAGTACAACAATCGCTCCATCCCACCCTGTATTTCCACCATTAAGCAGCTAGGACTATTGCGTAGACCTCGATATATCCACAGAGGCTCAGGGAGAAACTTTATTTATGGTCAGCCTGCCGGCTTCATCACATCCATTAGGTCCGCTGAGACGGCTGAGGGCAAAAGACGTAACATCGCGAGATCCCCGCACTCCCGGCTGGATAGATTTCATGGAGTGGATTCCAACCTGCGCGGAGTGGATTTTAAGGCTCTGCGACCTGTACAGAGAATAACTCCACAGTCACTGGTTAAATTTGAACTTTTCAACACTCAATCCTTGAATAATAAATCCAGCTTGATTGAAGAGCATATCAGGGAAAAAGGACTTGACTTCATGTGTCTAACAGAAACCTGGCACCAGCCAGAGGTTTACTCTGCCCTAAACGAAGCCTGTCCCCCAGGCTACAGTTACTTGGAGGCAGCCCGAAGAACTGGACGCGGTGGTGGCCTAGCTGTCATCCACAAACAGGACCTGGAGTTGTCCCCCATGGTGCTGCCTACAACTTCCTCCTTTGAATGTCTTGCATTCACATTCAAGCCCCCCCATCCCATGACTGTTCTACTCATATACAGGCCCCCTAAACCCAACTCTGCTTTCATCCCGGAAATGTCTGATCTCCTCACAACACTCTGTACTACCTCTGCCAATACCATCATTCTGGGTGATTTAAATATTCATGTTGACACCCCCTCATGCCAGCCCGCTGCTGATTTTCTTCAGCTGCTAGACTCCCTCAACCTACAACAACATGTTGATGCCCCCACACACTCCAGAGGACACACAATTGACCTGGTCATCTCAAACTCCGCCCCCATCAGCAACCTACAGGTCTATGATCTTGGCGTCTCGGATCACAGAGTTGTGTCAATGGAGCTCCCTTTTCCTTCCTCCCACACCAAACCAAAGCGGCAGATCCACTTCAGGAATGTGAAAAATATCAACATGGATGCCCTGGCCCTGGACCTTCAACATCTCTCCTCTGGCTCAACTGACTCCCTCTCTGTTGCTGACTCAGTGGACTTATACAACCAGTCCCTGAGCAGTCTCCTGGATCTCCACGCCCCCTTAACATCGAGGTCAGTCTCCTTCTCGCGCTCCGCACCCTGGTACACCAGTGAACTACGTACAATGAAGGCTGCTGGGCGTGTCCTTGAGCGGCGACTCAAGGCCTCTGGTCTGACCGTTCACAAACAGGCATACAGGGAACACAGGAGGGCATATGCTGAAGCCCTGAATAATGCACGGTCCAGGTTCTATTCCGCAATTATCAACAATAGCCCTGGTAACTCCAAACAGCTCTTTTCAACTGTCCATCACCTTCTCAAACCCCTTTACCATCCCAATCTGATGTCACCACGGAGAGGTGCAACATGCACATCAACTTTTTTAAACAAAAAGTGAATAACATCCGCTCACACCTCTCCATCACTACTGCCCTGCCCCTTCAAACTGCTGACCCACCGATTGACTCTGTCCAGACCCTCTGCTCCTTCTCCAGCATCACAAAGGAAGAGGTGGAGGACGTCATCAGGAAAATGAAGCCATCCACCTGTGCACTAGACCCCTTCCCTACAGCTCTGCTGAAGGCCAACATCTCTGCTGTCTCTCCACTCATCACCAATATCATTAACCACTCCCTCCTGGCCGGCCATATCCCATCTGCATTAAAAACTGCTGTCATCAGACCAACATTAAAAAAACCTACCCTTGATCCAGAAGTCCTCTCCAACTACAGGCCCATCTCAAATCTCCCATTTCTGTCAAAAGTTCTGGAAAAAACAGTTGCAGCACAACTCCAGGATCACCTCATACAACATCACTTGTTTGAAAAATTCCAGTCTGGTTTCCGCTATGGCCACAGTACAGAAACAGCCTTGGTCAGGGTCACAAATGACCTCCTGATGGCAGCAGACACCGGCTCCCCATCTCTCCTCATCCTCCTGGACTTAACAGCTGCTTTTGATACGGTTGACCACAATATTCTCCTTCACTGCCTGCAATACACCATTGGACTATCAGGAAATGTAAAGAACTGGTTCACCTCGTACCTCACTGACAGAACTGAGCACGTTGCCCTGGGCAAAGCAAAATCTCACACCAACAACGTCACCTGCGGTGTCCCCCAGGGCTCGGTGTTGGGCCCCACACTGTTCTCACTGTACATGCTCCACCTGGGTAGTGTCATTAGCAGGCATGGCTTGTCTTACCACTGCTATGCTGATGATACACAGCTCTACATCAGGACAACCCCCACTTCTTCTGCCCCTCTGCCAACATCCACACTGACCACCTGCCTGGAGGAGATAGAGGCGTGGATGAAGCTCAACTTCCTACAACTTAACAGCCATAAAACGGAAGCCATCCTTGTTGGCACGCCACATCAGCTCCGCTCCCCCACCATCACCAATATCACCTTCTCTGGCAAAAACGTCCCCCTTTCCACATCCGTCACCAACCTCGGTGTTAAAATGGACCCACAACATAATTTTGACACCCACATCAAACACCTCTGTAAGACAGCTTTATACCACCTCAGGAACATCGCCAAGCTCGTCCATGCCTTTGTCTCCTCCAGGTTGGACTACTGCAATGCACTCCTCATTGGGATCCCTGGCAAGAGCATCCAGAGGCTCCAATACATTCAAAACAGTGCTGCCAGGGTCCTGATGAGGGTGCGCAAGCATGACCACATCACCCCCATCCTGAAATCACTGCACTGGCTCCCTGTCTCACTCAGAATTGAGTACAAGGTCTCCCTCCTCACCCACCAGTGCCTTCACGGACTTGCCCCCCTCTACCTTCAGGAACTCCTCACCCCCCCGACAAACTCACGTACACTCCGTTCAGGATCCACTCACACCCTCCAAACCCGACATACGAAGCTGTGCACCATGGGTGATCGGGCCTTTTCTGCTGCTGCCCCTAGACTATGGAACGCCCTCCCTGACCACCTGAGGGCTCCACAGACTACAGCTCTTTTTAAACGGAACCTCAAAACCCATCTCTTTAAAAGAGCATTCAGCTAAACTTTCTTTGAGGTTCCCCCTTTTTTAATAGTTTTTTGGTATTTTTTTCTCTGAAGCACTTTGAGATTCTTGAATATAAATAAAATGTATTATTATTATTATTATTATAAATATGACCGCTTCCTGTTCCGGTTTACAGTTAAAAAACAACTTATTTTTTTATCAGCCTATCCGCGGATCACTGAGATCAACGGAGAGGGTTGATCCGTACGGATCACGGGAAACCCGTGAACCGTTGCACCACTAAACAACAGCCTAATTTGTTTCCTCTGGCACATTTTTTTTTCGACCGCTTCAAATTGTATCTGCTTTGTTTACTTTTTTGTGCGTGCTGCGTGCGCAGCAAGACTGTGCACGTGTAGTGTACAGACCATAGACTGTAAAAGGTGCAGACAGACAGGCAGGCAGAGACAGGGAGCGAGAGAGAGTAGTGGACTTGCGGGAATGAGCCAGAAAGTAAGATTTTATTATCAACCACAACCGCGGGAGTGGGGAGAGAAGAGTGTGCCGAGACCCCAAAGATCTCAATGAAAACATTAAAAGAGAGCATTACCAGATACCAAAAAGGGAAGAGATCACAAGTGAAATGGCAGGGTCGAGATATTTTAGCAAACTTGATGCATCTCATGGTTTCTGGAAACTGAAACTGGACTCAGAGAGTCCAAAGTGTTGCACTTTGTTACCAGGCTGGCCTTGCGGCGGTGGAAGGATTGGAGGCAGTGGTAGGATGTGAGCAAGGCCGTTGGCCTGAATTTATTCAGGTACAAAAATGGTCCATCAGGAGGCAAAAATGAATGAACAAAAAACCAAAATCAATAATTCAAAATAACTTTCAACAATCTAAACTTTCACTTATCTAAACATTCAATAATCCAAAAACAACCGTCTTCCCCTCGGCACTAATTAAGCCCTTGGCTGGCCTGGTGGGCCAGGTGTTGTCACCCGCTCACCTCAGACCCTTCTGCCCCACCTACATGATTTGGACCTGAATATATCCTACCTGGCCTGACCCATCCCACTCTTAATTCAATTAACCCTCCCCTACACATTTCTGATTTACCTATCCCCACCCCTAGTTACACACCTTACTACAGACCTATTTGCAGTGTTGGGCGTAACGCGTTACAAAAGTAACGCGTTACCGTAATATATTACATTTAGGCAGTAACGGAGTAATATAACGCGTTACTAACTATATTTCGGTAACATTATTACAGTTACTGAGTCCGGTAACGCGTTACAATCATGGACATAATAAAGGATGGACAACGGACTGGAAAGTGGCCGCCCATTCATTTCTATACAAACTGCTCAGTGGCGCAGGGTAACATACAGGAGCGATTTGCTTCCGCGTCATGGGGCCAAGACACGTGGCCTAGTCCGTGACGTACCGGATGCAGAAATTTAGAACGCATGCGTGCCCATCCCCCCACTCCGGTCCAACAACAATATAAAATGATACCGTAATGCACCTGTTCTTTGTCTTTGGATCTTTTGAATAAATGGATCAATACATGATGATTCACAAAAATCGGACACGTTAACGGAGCACTGAACTAGGCCCTCTCAGATGCTATTTGTTTCACTATGACTCCTTTCAGCTAGTGGTGCCGAGATGATGCCTCATGAAACGTCAAAGCCTCTCAGCCAGATGAACCACCAAAGTGGTTCGTGCTCGAAGCTTCAAATGAGTACGCTAGGGACATCTAGTGGTGAATGAAATTATGACAACCCAACCCAAAATGTGATTTTTGCTTCGTGTGCCGATACAACATTAAATCATTTGAGAATTTAAGTCATTTCAGTGATACATGTGTGTGAGTGTGCCATTCATAAAATGGCACAGAGCTCATGCTAGAAAATAAATAATTTGGCAAAAGCGTGTCTTAGCAGACGCTTTTATCCAAAGCGACTTACATCGGTAAATACACACATTGACACACCGACGGCAGAGTCAACCATGCAAGGCGACAGACAGCTGTCAGGAGCAAAGTGACAGGGACACAACACTGAGCTAGGAGGAGCTGGGGTTTGAACTAGCAACCTGCCGGTTACAAGTCAACTGCTCTACCTCCTGCGCCGAAGCTGGGGAACAATAGTCTTTTAGGGGGGGGGAAGAAGGAAGGAAAGGGGGGAGAGAAAAAAAGAGAGGAAAAAGGGAGAAAAAGGGGAAAGGGAAGGGAATGAGAGAAATTTAGGCCTCCATCACATAAAAAACAATTAAAAACCTGAGAATGTGGAGTTTTGTGTGCAATTGTTCAGCCTTGGAATGGAACAGAAGGTCGGCGGTTCAAGTCCCACCGGTGACAAACATTTGTTTTGGTTCATTCATGGATGTACTCAAGATCTCTTGCGCAAATATAATTACCGTTGTCCTCCATTGACACACATATGCACTTATCCTAATGGGAATATTCTAATTACTATGTTACTTTCTATACCACTATTGTTGTAGCCATACAGCTATTCAAAGCACACCTGTGCACTCTTTAGCAAGCTACTTATTTAGTTATTATTTGTATTGTAACCTGTAGGCTCAATTTAGCCTCCATCTTCAACCTACAAGTATTTCAACTATAAATCATTTTGTGTGCATATTATATTGCAATAGTAGTATGTCGCTTCCTCTTGTGGAGTGGATCTGGCTAATGGTTCGAATAAGATGACCAGCAAATAAATCCTAAAACATTTGTTAGTATATAAACATGTTTATTTGAACATATAACATATCGATTTAACACAGGTGATCTTTGTTCCTCCTCTCCACCAACCACTGCTCCTTGGTCAGGGACTCGGAGGAGGGGCAGGGTGCAGAAAAAAGCGGTCTGGTGACGGGACCTGGTTGTAGATGAGGGCAGGAACCGGTGGCTCATACCAGAGCTGGATGTCCGGGCGCAGCCGCTGGTTCCTCCACAGCGTGGACGCAATCCAGCGCTGGTCCTGCTGGGGAATGGTCTTCCTCATTTCCACCGGCAGCCAGAACTGATCTGGAGCAGCAAGAGGAGGAGCAGGGAGGAGACCAGGAGGAGCAGGGAGGGGACCAGGAGGAGCAGGGAGGGGACCAGGAGGAGCAGGGAGGGGACCAGGAGGAGCAGGGAGGGGACCAGGAGGAGCAGGGAGGGGACCAGGAGGAGCAGGGAGGGAACCAGGAGGAGCAGGGAGGGGACCAGGAGGAGCAGGGAGGAGACCTGGAGGAGCAGGACTCATATCTGTTACAACCTACATAAAGAAAATTAAAAAGATCATAAATCATCTATCCGCTACACGCTACAGTATGTAAGACCTGTATAGAGGTTATTACAGTTGCACTAACAAGAGGAGAAGAGCTGGTCCTCACCCCCGACATGACAGGGCTGGATGGAGGCAGAGAGAAAGGGGAGACAGGCCTGTAGAAGCTGGGACTGGAAGGGGGCGTCACTTGAGGTGGGGTAGCGGATGGAGTGCTTCTCCCAGACGGGACAGTGGCAGGGCTGGAGGGACGCTGGGAAGAGGGGGAAACGGAGCAGATGAAGTACAATTACAAAACAAGGATAGTGTTGGCGGTATGGCTGTGTTCTAAGGCATCAGGCACAGCTATAGGTACATCAATTACCTCAACAGGCCTCCTAGTCAGATTGACATTCGGCTTGGCTGCAGCAGACAAAGTCCCACCGAACCGCGCTTTCTCAAACTGAAAATCAACCAAGAATAGTCTTAATAAAATGGTGTTAAAAATGACATTATACACACCAGTGATAGATTAGAGATTAGATTAGATTAGATTAGGCTTTATTGATCCTTTTGGGATGACTCCCTCAAGGAAATTGATTGTCCAGTATCTTACAGAAAGAAACACAACACAATATTAAATTATATACAATATAAGATAAACAATACACTCTTAGATAACTATAAAAAGTAAAATAAAAAGTAAACAGTAAACAATAATTATAATATAATATAAGATAAACAATAAACTCTTAACTAACTATAAAAAGTAAACAAAAAACAGTAAACAGTAAACAATAAACTCTTAGCTAATATATAAAGTAGAGATAATAATAGAGGTAAAACAGGATTCAAGTAAAATAAAAGATAAATGTAGAGAACTGTATAGAGGATTAATATAAATAAATAAATATATATAAATAAATAAATGTAAACATAAATAAACATATATATATACACATGCACACACGTATACATATACACACACATACACATATACATACACATATATATACATACATACACATACATACACACATGGCATTGTGGATAAATATCATATCATATATGAAATGACGGTGAGCAAGGGGTGGCTGACAGTTAAATTAAATAAAATAAATTAGCAGTTCAAATTAAGCAGTGGAATAGGTTATATCTCTCCTCTTTACTCTATTACTCTATTACTTCTATTACTTCTATTCTATTTCCTCCTACTTCCCTCTGAGTGAGGAGTTGTATAGTGTGATGGCATGAGGGACAAAGGAGTTCTTTAGTCTGTTGGTCCTAACTTTGGGAAGGAGCAGCCTTCCACTGAACAGGCTCCTCTGGTTGCTGATGACAGTGTGCAAGGGGTGGCTGGCATTGTCAATAATGTCCAGCAGTTTGTCCAGTGTCCTCCTCTCTGCCACCGTCACCAGTGGTTCCAGCTTCATGCCGACCACAGAGCCAGCCCGCCTGATCAGTTTATCCAGTCTGGAGGTGTCCCTCTTGTTTATGCTGCCTCCCCAGCACACCACAGTGTAGAAGAGGACGCTGGCAACCACAGACTGATAAAACATCCACAGCAATTTGCTGCAGATGTTGAATGACCGCAATCTCCTCAGGAAGTACAACCTGCTTTGTGTCTTCCCATATAGGTAGCTGGTGTGTGTTTTCCAGTCCAGTTTGTTATCCAGCCAGACCCCGAGGTATTTGTAGGAATTCACAGCCTCCACCTCAGCTCCGTCTAGCAGGACTGGTCTCGGACTTGGTCTGGATCTTCCAAAGTCAATGACCAGCTCTTTTGTCTTAGAGGTGTGGAGCTGTAGCCGGTTAGTGTGGCACCAGAGAGCAAAGTCCCCCACCAGACTCCGATACTCCTCCTCTCTGTCACCCCTAATACACCCAACGATGGCTGTGTCATCGGCGTACTTCTGTAGATGACATAGCTCAGAGTTGTAGCAAAAGTCTGAGGTGTACAGGGTGAAGAGAAGAGGGGCCAGCACTGTACCCTGGGGGGCTCCAGTGCTGCTGACCACAGTGTCAGACGTGATGTCCTTCAGCCTGACGTACTGTGGCCTGTCAGTGAGGTAATCATCAATCCAGTCCACCAGATAGGGTTCCACTCCCATCCTGTTCAGTTTGTCGTGAAGCATAGGGGGCTGGATGGTGTTAAAGGCACTGGAGAAGTCCAAGAAGAGAATCCTCACTGTGCCGCTTCCCTTATCCAGATGGGAGTGGACTCGGTGTAGCATGTAGAGGATGGCATCCTCCACACCAACATCTGGCTGGTACGCGAACTGCAGGCGGTCCTGGGCGTGTTGTACCTGGGGTCTGAGGAGGTTGAGGAAGAGCCGCTCCAACGTCTTCATCAGGTGTGAAGTGAGTGCCACCGGTCGGAAGTCATTCAGCTCGCTGGTCCTGTTCTTCTTCGGAACCGGAACGATGCAGGATGTTTTCCAGATCGTGGGCACTCTCCCTAGCCGCAGGCTAAGGTTGAAGATCCGTTGTAGCGGCTCTCCCAGTTCTGCAGCGCAGGTCTTCAGCAGTCTCGGACACACTTTGTCTGGGCCTGCTGCTTTCCTGGGCTGGAGCTTCCTCAGCTGTCCTCTGACCTGGTCTATGGTGATGTGAGGCGGGGATTGTGTTGAGGTGGGGGGGGAGGAGGGGGATGTTGTGGTGTCTGGGGGGAGGTGTGTAGAGGGAAGGAGAGATGGCTGTGGTGAGGGTGGGGGTGGTGGTGGTGGTGGTGGTGGTGGTGGGGGGGACGAGGGCTGGTTGAACCTGTTGAAGAAGTCATTCAGCTCGTTCGCCCTCTCCGTTGTCTGCATTGTCCCCCCTGTAGCTCTGGTCTTTGTGTTGTGACCTGTGATGGTCCTCACACCTTCCCAGACCTCCCTCATGTTGTTCTCCCTCAGCTTCTGCTCCACCTTTCTCCTATAGCTGTCCTTAGCTTCCCACACACAGTGTTTCACCTCCTTCTGTGCTGCCTACATGGCCTCCCTGTCCCTGCTCCTGAAGGCAGCCTTCTTCTTGTTGAGGACAGCCTTGACTTCCCACGTTACCCATGGCTTGTTATTAGGGTAGCAGCGGACAGTCCTGACAGGGGAGACCACGTCTGCGCAGAAGTTGAGGTACTCCGTCAGACAGTGTGTCATCCCCTCTATGTCCTCACCATGCGGGTCGATCAACACATCCCATACGGTGGTGTCGAAACAGTCTCTCAGGGCACTTTCCATCTCAGGGGACCACCTCCTGATGGTGCGAGTTGTCACCGGCTGTCTTTGGACCAGGGGGATGTACAGTGGCTGTAGGTGAACCAGGTTGTGATCAGACTTCCCCAGTGGGGGGAGGGGAGTCGCTCTATATGCATCCCTCACATTAGCATAGAGGAGATCAATTGTCTTGTTGTTTCTGGTAGTACAGTCTACAACCTGGTGAAAAACTGTAGAATCCAAAGTTACGTGATTAAAGTCCCCAGAGATGATCATAAATGCCTCAGGGTGCTGTGTCTGCAGCCTTGCTGTGACGGAGTGTATCTTCTCACAGGCAGTGGCTGCGTCCGCTCTCGGAGGAATGTAAACACAGACGGTGATCACATGACTAAAATCCCTCGGCAGATAATATGGCCGCAGGCTAACAGCTAGCAGCTCGAGGTCCCGGCAACATGAGACTGTCTTTATGGAGATATGTCCTGGGTTACACCAGCGGTTGTTGACATACATGATGAGACCCCCACCTTTGCTTTTTCCGCTCGCTTTAGTGTCTCTGTCGGCTCTCACGGCAGTGAATCCCAGCAGGTCCACGTTAGCATCCGGTACAAGGTGGTTGAGCCATGTCTCCGTAAAGATGAACAAGCTGCTGTCACGGTAGATCCGTTGGTTGTTCAGCGCGGACAGCTCGTCGATCTTGTTCGGCAGCGAGTTCACATTCCCCATGATTACGGAGGGAATAGATGGTTTGTAGCGCCTACGATTATCCGCTAGCTCAGCCTTTATCTTAGCTCCAGCCTTGCAGCCCCTGGGTCTCCTCCTCAGCTCCGC
This sequence comes from Gadus macrocephalus, assembly GCF_031168955.1. Lineage (NCBI taxonomy): Eukaryota > Metazoa > Chordata > Actinopteri > Gadiformes > Gadidae > Gadus > Gadus macrocephalus. Next base: position 22,367,193 of record NC_082390.1, on the reverse strand, counting down.
TGGGATTGGGTGTCGTATCCCAGCCCGTCCGTTTGTTTGTTTGTTGTTTGTTTTGTCCGTTTGTTTGCAAAGCCAGTAGTTCCTCTCTTGAGTAAGTGAGAGAGCTGGCTCTTGGTTGCATTTTTAGAAAAAAAAAAAAATAGAATAGAAGTATCTATAGTATATAGTTTAGTATAGTACAGTATATATATTAAACACAATAAGTAGAAAGAAGTTAAAAAACGGGAGAGCTACTGGAGAGGCAGCCGTCTCCCACAGCGCCATGGCAACAATTGATTGATCAATTGACAATTGATACGCATGAAAGTTATGTAAACACACAGATCTGAGATGAGTTGATCATGGCTAACCAGGTGAATGACATGGTATTTAATGTGATGGAAATATTCACCATCGCCAGCGTCAATGCAGGCCTCCCAGGGCTCCGTGCAGGCGCAGCAGAGGTGGAGGCTGAGGTAGCTGCAGGGCTTCTCAAAGACTGACAGACAGAAAAAATAAAACCATTAAACAAGCATTAGTACTAATGGGATTTTGTCCACATCACAAGTTGTAAGCCTACAAAATGCATTTATTTCACCAGGCTCTCAATATTACCTGCTGGGGGTGAAAGCCACAGGTACATGTCTGCGCTACCCTTAAGATAGAGGTCTGCCCACGCAGCATCGTGGGACACTACTCAATCTGTAATTAATTGAAACGAATGATTTACTTAGACACAATCGGTTCACTATGGAGTTTTGGTTTACTGTTGGGGCAAAGTTTACCTGCTGGTAGAGGTTGTGCCACTTGGCCTGTTTCGGAGATGGCCTGTTCCATGCACTGGAGGGCCAAGTGCCAGAAGAGGCAAATGCCTTCAGGCGGCTCACCCACTCCTCAGACCCCATGGCTCGATGCTTCTTAGTAGACATCTGAAGACAAGGGGAAGAATGGCCAAGTTAATATACATTGTCAAAGACATATGCTATATATATATATATATCATATATATATATATATATATATATGTGTGTGTCTCTGTGTGTGTGTGTGTGTGTGTGTGTGTGTGTGTGTGTGTGTGTGTGTGTGTGTGTGTGTGTACAAACTAGGACTCATCATATTTGGTATGGGACCGTTACCTTTACCTACCTTTACACTTCATGAATCATATGATACATACAAAATAATCCCTAGGATATCCCCATGTAATTTAAAATGGTTGTTTACCGTACAGGTGAATTAAAATGGTCGGTCACCGTAATCGTACTACTAGTTCCTACTGAGGCTGACATGCAATAAGTTAACAAGAAGTTGACCCAAGTTAGTAAAGTTAAACCGATGCTAACATGCTAGTAAATTAACCAAAGTCAGTGAAATGACAAGGAAAAGTAGTGACATGTCCGGTGTTTCAGTTCAAGTCGTGACCGGGTTAACTGGTGACCCTCAGCCGAATGCTACGCTTGTTGTCGTGGCTACGCCAGAGGTTAGAAATCGGGACCAGACACGTAGCTGTCCTTGCGAATGCCTCTTTGATTTGTTATTCAATAAAAGTCAAAAAGATTCTAATCTCATTCGTTTCTGTAGTCAGTGTTCGAATTACGGGGGGTACCGGGGGGTCTGACGGTCCCGATTGAGACTTGATACCCCCCAAATGGCATTAAAATGAAACTTTGAGGGGTACCGAGAATAATATATTTATTCTTCAAATTGCGTGTTTAAAAGTGTCTTCTTATTTCTTAAATGCGTTCGATGTTTACTATGAGTAATATACTGACATTAAAATTCAAACACCCCTTGAATGGACTGTACCATTAACACGTCTTCAGCGGTCTTTCAACGTCTTCTCTATGGCTTGACCTCAACTTGAACTCGTCGTCTGACTTTAACTTAAACTTGACGCGTGAACCAACTTCTTTCAGCTCGGGCTAACACTAGCTACGGTAAGGAATGTTTTTATATTAAGTATTGACTGGCTCATGTTAAGCCCCTGTGAGGGGGGTATAGAATGAACAACGAGGACGCAGTGTTGTGGTCAAGTCCAAAGTTGTAATGGTGTTCTCAACAAACAGTACATATCTTATGCAATTCCAAATACCAGATATATCTGTAAAGTATTCATAAAATGGCATTTTCACAGCATTCAAAACCAAACCACTTTCAAAACAACATTCAAATAAACAGCATATTAAAGTGTGCATTGTTTGATTACTAAGGCCGAATCTCGATTCTTCCCCTTGCCCCTTTTGCTTTGTCTTTGTCTTTGTCTTAACCCTAGCACTTGCAAGTGTAAGGGCCAAGGGCTGAGATCTTTCCCCTATGAAATGAGACGCCACTCGGTTTCGGGTACGTCATCATTCATCGTCGCCAGCTGGCTGCCCCGTCACCAGAGCGCCGAAACGCCAATAAAAGCCAGAGAAGAAGAGCGATATATATATATATCTTAGATGCTGCCGCCATCGTTGAAGAGTTGAGGGTGTGTGTGGTGAAACGGATCAGTGTGTCCACGGTTCGGTTCAGATAACCGTTTTGGGCCTCGGTTTCGGATACGGTTCGGATTAGGATCATGTCCGTGATAGTAAAAAGGCAGACTTTTTTTTGACGGAGGGTTTGGGGGAGAAACACAAAAATGAATGAGACCCACAGGCTATTTGCAATGTGTTAATTGACTGCAATCAGACAACTTGCAAGGCTTTTTTGTGCAATAAATGTTCCCCTAAATGCATTTGAAAACATGGTGCACTGAGTGTAACATGTAAGGGATAACGGCCGACGAGGCTTAGAACTCTGGCGACGAGCGCAACGAAGTTTAAAGCCCAGTTTGTTTTGAACGCTGACAGGCTGAAGGGAGGGGCGGGAAAAGTCTCATTGGCTCGGGCAGCACTGGAGAGAATGCATTCCGCTGGGTCCTAAACACCCTTTTGTATCGGACGTAGGCTACAGTTGGCAAAGTACGCTACATAAGGCAATGCCTTCATGAAACCGAAATCCGCGGATCTCCAGAATGCTCCGAACTGTGGTAAACGAACCCAACGGATTCGGATACAATTCGAATCCGCTGCAGGCCCTGTAGCATCTAGCTGGCAAGCTACCATATAAGCCAATGGAGTGGTGGTATACGCGCTAATTGTATCCTAAAACTACCGTTTGAAAGCTTCAGTTAAGACCTACAATACTATGCATCGTTCGTGTAGCACATTTCAGATCAAACCGAGTCATTATAAACATATAAAAAGTTGTGTAGATAGCTGTAAAATATTCCTCGCTTCAAGCAGCCATGTTTTTTTTTAAAATTCCCGGTTTCGCTGCTCTGGGTGCTCTGGGATAGCCCTTGGAGGAGCAAGTGAGCTCTCAAATCATCTTAAAAATAAGGGGTACATAGCACTCAATCTTATCCCTTAATCTTATCCCTTAATCTCAATACCCAAATTGGGTATTGAGACACCACTAGCTCTCACATGAACGCGCAACTTCAAGGGTAAGGGGGAAGATAAGGGGAAGTATTGAGATTGGGCCTAAGTACTACATTTAAAGCTTTCCACCATAAGACATCTTTCCATAGCTATTAACAAAAAAAAAAGATAAACCTCTCAAAAGTATTTTTAACTTTAACACCTTCTTCAATAAGTATTATTTCAGCTAAAACACACTAACAATAATGTCTAACGACACTTAACCTGAATACTGTGCCAGCTAGGGCTGGGTATCACGGCCAAGTTCCTGAATCGATTCGATTTAGATTCTGAAGGCTTTAAATCGATTAATCACGATTCGATTCAATCCGAATCGGTTCCATCTGCTCCTAGATTGAATGATAATTTTCTTAAGTTGTAAGGAAATATTCTTTATAGGCCATCATCATTAATTCATCACTAAAATCATTAATTGTGACTAAAATCTTGTAGTTGTGACTGTTAATTAACATCCTTAGCAAGATTTTACATTATATTCAACGTGATGGCCTGCCTAATTCAATATATTAATGAAATTATCTCCATGCAACACACTGCAAAAGACATGTTTTTATTTTGTAGGCTACATTAATGACAATCCAGGCAACTATAAACAAAACTGCCTCCATCTTCCTAAAAGATATAAATATAACCATTGAAAAGATTATACCATTTAAGATAAAATATTCAAGTATTATAAAACTCCTTAAATGTATATTTTTTTCAACATATTTACAAAAAAATAATAATAATCGATCTCATGCCCTGTGAATCGATAGCGTGAAATTTAAACGAAATCGATCCAAAATCGATTAAATCGATTTTTTTACCCAGGCCTAGTGCCAGCTTATTCACACTTATATTATATTTTACACATTAAATTAACACAGCGCCAACACGCATTGTCAGGGAATGGCGGACACTTTCCTACCACGCGCCTGCCCATGGGATGCTAACAAGCACGCTACGGCAGAGCGACTCGCCCGTGTTTAACCCAACTACCCCTTCAAACAATTCAATAAGTATTATTTCAGCTAAAACACACTAACAATAATGTCTAACGACACTTTAACTGAATACTGTACCAGCTTATTCACACTTATATTATATTTTACACATTAAATTAACACAGCGCCAACACGCATTGTCAGGGAATGGCGGACACTTTCCTACTACGCGCCTGCCCGTGGGATGCTAACAAGCACGCTACGGCAGAGCGACTCGCCCGTGTTTAACCCAACTACCCCTTCAAACAATCCATGCCTGGCTATAATCCTCTCGGCATGTTCCCTAGCATTAAAATATAAATATATAAGCAATTACACAACCACCGTTCCTACCTGTGAGGGGGGTATAGAATGAACAACGAGGACGCAGTGTTGTGGTCAAGTCCAAAGTTGTAATGGCCGCAAAAACGGCAAGCACGCTATTCCCCCTACAGGCTGACCGAGGCAAAACAAAAGCAATCGAACACCGACCATCGAAAGATTGAACACAAAATGAGGTGGAATAAAGAAACTCTGCAACAACTTTCCTCATTTAGCTCTTTAGAATAATTTTGTAGCAAATAAAGAATAATGAATTTTTTAGATAAACATGGAAATAAACAACATATTTTACCAGCATCACTTTATAACTTCAAAGGGCAGAGCAATGGGTAATAGATAAAAATAGTGAGAAAAGTCAGTTTTTGCATTTTGAAGCACTCATCTACTGCATTAAACATTTTAAACCTTTTTACTACAACACATATTTATAACCATTACACACTCCCCTACAACTCAGATGTCGTCCCCGACATGTAATATCTAAAGCAGTTAACCAATGGATACAATGCTATTAGATTATTCTGACAACACAGTCTTCATCCAAGCACATTCATTTTAACAGTCCATGAGCGTTTGTAGCATGTGTTCATGTGTTCCCACTCAGCGGTCTCAACAGTCCATCAATGTGTGTAATGCATGTGTGTATGTGTTAGCACTCGGCTCAGTCCAAAAAAATCCATGAGTATATGAGTGTGTGTATGTGTGATGCTCTTCCTTTAGTACCAAGGAACAACAGCTGGCTGGAAATTGGCATGCTGTACTGGAGTCGGCCATCCATGTGTTGCTTGCATGGTCCCATAGTGTGTTGGCAGGTACCAGTACATGGCGTTACTTGGACATACAGTGCTGTAACAACCGGGATTGCCCAGCTGGTCGTATGTGAAAACCCTAGGCGCTCGTCTTTCCCTCACAGGTCGCTGGTATTGTTCATTTGCACTGTTTTCACTTTGACTTTCAGGTGACTGTATATCAGGCTCTCTCTCTTCCAAGGCAACTTCCTCTTGAACAAGCTCCTCTTCACTGGATGCTTCCTCGCCTCCTGTTAGTGTATCTTCACTATCTGGGTCCAGCTGAGGAATGACTTGTCGCTCGATTTCAGAGACCTGTGAGAGTCCTGTGATTTCCATGTCAGTATCCTCTTGCTCCGTGTGCACCTGAGGCATATAGTATCCATAGTCATCATCATCACTTTCATCACTTTCTTCTTCATTCGATTGTTGCCTGTCTTCATTGCTCTGAGCTGTGATTTGTCTCTTTGTTTTGGTAGGTTTTAGCTGAATCTCCAGAGGCAAGTTGTCACATGGCAACAAAAGGTTACGGTGCAGAATCCTACTTCCTCTCCCTTTTCCTTGCTCTGGCACTACTTCATATATGGGCATGTCTTTTCCCACCTGATGTACGACCTTGTGGATGCAATCCTCCCAGTGGCTCCTAAGCTTCCCTGTTCCTCCTCTTGGTGTCATATTCCTTACAAGCACACGGTCACCCTCTTGCAATACAGAACTTCGTACTTTGTTGTCGTGATTTCGCTTGCTCCTCTCAGCACTTTTTTTTTGCGTTTGCTGTTGTGATCTCGTATGCCTCCTGCATCTGTTGTTTCCACTTTTTCATGTATTCTTTATGATCACGAGTTCCAGTCTCAGGGTTTAAACCAAATAACAAGTCAACAGGTAGTCTTGGCGATCTCCCAAATAGGAGATAGAAGGGAGAGAAGCCTGTGACTTCACATCTTGTGCTGTTGTATGCATAAATGAGTTTGGGCAGGGACTCTCTCCAATTTGCCTTCTGTTGCTCAGTCAGTGTTTTCAGCATTTGTAGTAGTGTTCTATTCAAACGCTCCACTTGCCCGTTACCCTGCGGGTGATAGGGTGTTCAGTGTTTCCCCCAGTAAATGTCTCAGTCAAGGTGGTAAGCAGTCGGTGGTGTTGTTGGCGAAAAATTTTGGGGGTTATTTTGCTCAAAGATGCCAGTACGCATGAATGAAATAAACGACTGTTTATTTCCATATAAATAAACAGTAGGTACAAATGTTGTGCAAACATGCAGATTTTTCGGCCCTCGGTGTGAGGGAGGGGTCCGTTAAGTCGATGGATGCGATGTTTAATCATTTAGTCCAAACTACAGTAGGCTACGGGCAAACCTGAAGTCACCGTCGTGACATTTCATATACGTCCCGTGTGTGTGTGTGTGTGTGTGTGTGTGTGTGTGTGTGTGTGTGTGAAAGGGAGGAACTTATTTGAAATCGGCCGTGCGTGCCTGTTTGTTGTTTATTGTTTTTGATTTAACAATATATAGGTTTAGAGAAATCTGGCTTTCAGAACTCAGTGCCTACCCACTCACTGACCTCACCGCACGTCACTGGCGGTAGATTGACAGGTGACTATGATAGACTATGCAACAATATATTCAACCACCAGATGTCCCCGTCTCAATTACACTCAAAAAACTTTATTGGCACGACTAATGTTGTAAACAGTATTACCTGAGTATTACGAATGCCATTTTTTTTTATTTTTTTTTTTCAATACATTGGTAGTCAAGGCGGGGCCCTAGTCTTGTTAAGGCGGCCGCCTTAACAAGATAGTGCTGGGGGAAACCCTGGTGTTGTTCTTGAGCCCATCACACCACAGCGGCTCTTCAGCTGTGCAAACAACTGATTTTCAAATTCCCCACCCTGGTCATGGTGGATTCTGAGGGGAAAACCAAACTTTAGTGCATAATCATTAAAAATCTTATCAGCAACAGTTTTGGCGGATTTAGATGTGGTTGCATAGGCTTGTGCAAAGCGCGTGTAATGATCAACTACTAACAATACATATTCGTAACCACCTTTACACTTTACACAAGTCGATGGATACAAGTTCGAATGGCTGAGTGGTGACAATTGAGGTAAGTGGAGCTCTTGTTTCTCGACAGGTTTTTTTTCCGTTTGAGGCATGCACAGCCTTGAGTGACGTAGTGCTCGATCTCTCGCTGCATGTGTGGCCAGAAGAAGCGATCCCGAACGAGTGATGTTGTGCGTTCCACACCTTGATGTCCCATTTCGTCGTGAAGTTCTCTCAGTACTGTTGTCTTGTATGCTTCAGGTAGAACCAGTTGTGTTCTAGTTGCAGTCTTTCAATGGAATATCCCTTCATTATCAAGGCTGAGTTTTTCCCACTCGCGGAGTAAACACTTGCTCGGTGCACTGAAGGATTTTAGCTGCGGTCCTACAGGCTTTTCATCCAACAGTTTGCAGGCTATGACGGGGCCAATGATCTTGTCATTTCTCTGAGCTTTACAGATGCCTGCTTTTGAAAGGGACGTAGGTGAGCTCTGGTTAGTTTTTACACATTCGACTGCCATCAAGGACCATGTTGTGCATGCTGGCTCTTTTGTCCCAACAGCTTGAATTGTTGTCAGGGTGTGTGTGTTTCCCTGGTTTTCCCTCCTGTGTTGATTACTGTTCCCTCCCCTAATGTGTCTCAGCTGTTGCTCGTTGTGTTTGTTATTTAAGCCCTCGTCTTTCCTTTGTTCCTCGTGCTGTCATTGTGGTTTGCTGTGGTTGTTTGTGGTGGCTAGTCCTGCGTGTTCCGTGTTCCCTGTCGTCTCCCGAGTTCCCTGTCGTCTCCCGAGTTCCCTGTAGTCTCCTGAGTTCCGAGTTGTCTCCCGAGTTCCGAGTTTCCTGTGCCTTAGCCTTTAGGTTGAATAAAGTGCCGTTTCCGTTCAATACCGTCTGCGTTTGGGTCCTACCTGCCTGCATGCACCCGCAGTTCCTTAACAATTGTAGCTTCTACTGAAGGAGAAGACATTTGTTCTGTGCATTTGTCCATCATTGTTTCTATGTCACAGGGCATTCTTGAGAGACCATCAGCATCACAGTTCTCTTTACCCGGGCGATATTTGATAGTTAGGTGGAAATCCGCCAATTCGGCAACCCACCTATACCCGGTGGCGTTCAGTTTGGCCGTCGACAGCACATAGGTGAGTGGGTTGTTGTCCGTGTATATAGTGCAAGATGAGCCAATTAGGTAGTCCCGAAAACGTTCAGTAACAGCCCATTTCAGAGCTAGGAACTCAAGCTTCCCTGAATGAAGATGGTAATTCTTTTCGGCTTTGGTCAGTGTGCGAGATGCATAGGCTATGACACGTAGCTTTCCCTCCTGCTCCTGATATAGCACTGCACCCAGGCCTTGGTTTGATGCATCTGTGTGCATGATGAATGATTTGTTAAAGTCTGGGAAGCCAAGTATAGGCGGTTCAACCAGGCAGTCAATCAATTTTTCCAGTATTTGTTGGTGTTAGTCAGTCTATGTTATCGGTTGGTTTGAAGGTGTCCCTTTTTTCTTTCCTTTTAGCTTCCTTGTCCTTTAATTTCTGTCTCTTTGTTTGTCTGATCCAGGGTCAAGTTCAGTCAGTGCATACAGAGGACCAGCAATGCGGGAGAAGTCCTTTATGTACTGTCGGTAGTAGCTCAGTAATCCCATGACTGATCTCAGCTCTCCCACAGTACGTGGCCTCTTCTCCTTTAATGCTCTCACGGCGAGGGTATCAGCAGGGTCCATTTGACTGCCCTCAGCCGACACTATGCGGCCCAAGTAGCGGATCTTATGCTTGAAAACTTCACACTTACTGGGTTTCAGCTTTATTCCATGCTGCCGAAGGCGCTGTAACACTGTCCTCACATCCTCTACGTGATTCTCGAAAGATCTACTAAAGACCAGTGTGTCGTCCAGGTAGGGTATACAGATCTCATCTCTCAGTCCTTCCAAACATTCTTCCATACAGCGCTGGAAGGCAGCTGGAGCATTCATCAGGCCAAAGGGGATTCTGATCCATTCATAAAGACCCCATGGTGTCACAAAAGCGGTGATGGGTCTGCTCTCCTTGGCCATGAAGCCCTGATGATACGCTTTCCCTTGATCTAAAAGCGAGAACCATGAGTTTCCTGCTAGGCCGTCCATTATGTCTTGTACTCTGGGAATAGGCTGACGGTCAGGGAGAGTTTTTTTGTTTACTTCACGGAAATCTATACACAGCCTTAGACTACCGTCCTTTTTTCGAACGCACACCACCGGTGATGCGTACGGTGAGTTAGACTTTTCTACCCAGCCCTGGGTGATGAGGTAATTTAAGTAGTCTTTCATTTCACGGTACAGTGGCTTAGGCACAGATAGATAGGTTCTTGCTACAGGCGCAGTCTTTAAGGGATATACTGAGTTGCAATTTTTCTATGCAGCCAATATCTTCATCTGATTTTGAAAAAGTGGCAGACTCTTCTCTTAGCATTCTCTTAGCATTCTCTCTCTGGTTCACTGAGATGGGTCAGATTTACAGGTGGATCCCAAGCATCAGTAGTAGTTTGATTCTTTTCAACTCTGATGTGATTCATTTTAGCTCGAGGGGGATGGCGGGACCCCTCTAGTATTGAAGTTGGGTAGACTGCTTGGGTCTGCTGGACAGTCCCGATCACAGTTCTTCCTGCTAGTACTACATCGTGGTCCGTAGGGTTCTGTACACTTATAGTGATGGATGGTTTAGCCCCTTTAGTCACCTTTTACGAGTGTTTCACATAGCTCAAGTCCCTCTGTCCAGCGCGGGTTCACATCAGGCTCGAAGATGAGTGTGGTATCTTCCTTTGGTGATTCCATAGACACATTGCACTTTACTTTGACGGACATATGTTTGGGTATAGTTATCCTCTCTTTTTTTGTCTTGACTACAAACTCGCTTGTCTGCCCATTACTGACTTGCTCTACTACAGTAGTTACTTGTTCTATGAAGGCCTTTGCCTGGCCTGGGAATGTTGCTCTTACTGTGTCCACCAGGTGTTCTCTGCCAGCATTCGACAGTTTCGATATATTATTTACAATGAGCCCAATGACATTAGAACCAATAATTGGTCGAGCAATATTTCCCTTCATTACAAGTGTGGGGACGATAACTTCTGTAGTGGGAGCCCCCGCGTAAGCTAAACTAAAAGTTATCTCTACCCAACCCACGTATGGCATGTTCTCTCCATTTGCTGCCACTATATCTAGAGTATGTGTCCAAAAGCTCAGAAATATCTCTCAGTCTTGTGTCTGGTAAGTTAACTCTTTTCCACAGGTCAATAATCAATAATCGTTACTTGGGAACCCGAGTCCCACAATGCCTGGACACTTTGACCTTGGATGAAGCAATCAATCAAGTATTGTTCACCTACTAATGGAGCCATTTTTGCCTGTTTTTCTTTCTTTTTGTTAGTATTTACAGTAACACATGACGGTGATGAACACTCTTTTTGGTGTAAAGCCCAATTATCTACTTGACATGGCCTAGAACAGTAGAGCACTTTTTTACATGATGCACATTGTTTCAGTTTAACCTCTTTGCCTTTTTTTTTTACAGTGTGCACAGTGCTGGGACGTTGTGGTACTACTGGTCACTCCCTGTCCCGTGCGAGCGACCTTTCCCCGTTTAAAGCCTCACCTCCAAACTGTCTTTGTCCCCTCATTCGACAACCAGCAAGGAAATGCTCGCTGCTGCCACACCTATAACAGTGCATGCAATACTCCTCCGTTCCACTCTGTTGACAGCCAAAACATCTTCTCATACGCCCAGGAAAGCTGCGCTGAGGGGCAAACCTTTGCTGGTACTGGGCGTTCCCTCCTCTGTGTCTGGAGCCAGGTGTGAACCAGTACCCCTGTGCCTGATCCTGCACCCGCTGATCTGAAAACTGTGGGACAGCTGTAACATTGGCTCCACCTGCTGGCGGTTGCTGTCGAGGCGTGTATTGGGGCTGTTGCATAGACTCTCTGATTTGTGACACTACAGCTTTAAGTTCTTTGAACATAGCCATTTCAGACCTAATTTCCTCAAGCTGAGACAGAACATTAGGGGAGGTTTGAGTGTTTTGTTTAACAGAGTTTTTTTCCTTCACTTCCACAGGAGCGTCGCTTGCCTGTGCTGAATTGATGTTGGCGAGCCGTTGTCCCAAAGTTTTTCTCTTATGTTGACTCTCTGTCTCAAGTGCACATGCCGTGTTCATTCGCTCAAGTAGCAGTTCATCAGCGATGTCAGTTTGTTCAAGGTAAGGCTGAAGATCGCGCTTGACGTTGTCATTTAGTAGGCCAGTTAGCACAGTGTGAAGAAACATTTTCTGCACTAACCCTGGGTCATATTGGAGAGCCGACTCAGACTCCTGCGAAGCGAACAAAATCTTTTGTCTCAGGTCGAAACTACGAATCAGGAAGTTCTGTGGAGTTTCTTTGATGCCCTGCACCTCTGAGGACAGTTGCTTATAGAGGTCAGTTGCACTTTTCTCCTGGTAATCAGAACGGAGTATTCGCCTTAATATGGGTAAAGTCAAGTTGGATTTTCCCTCTAAATAGCTACGAAGTTGCATGCCAGGGGATATTGCTTTTATTACCGCATCTACAATTTCAATCTCTGGAAACCCCTTGTTTAGGCCATGTTCGATTTGGCGAGCTAAGCTTGAAAATGTCAATCGATCTTTCTGACCGGCCTCACCGATCTGGCCAATTACCTTGAAGTCCTTATGCCATGGAGGAAGTGCAGGGGGGTGGGCTGTGATCTGTGTTAACTTCCTAGTGGGAGCCATGTTTTTAGTTTCTCTCATTTCTTGTTTGTCATTTGGTTTCGGTGTGTTTGCCAACTGAAGCTGCAAGACCTCAATTTCCCTTAATATTCTTTCCTCCTCGTCATTCTGTTTTTTCTGTGTGTCGCTTACTTGTTTTAACGTGCCATTTTCAGCAGCTGTCTGGAGCTCAGAAATTTTGTATTGGAGATGGAGTAATCGAGACATCCCTTCATCTTCAAGTTTTCCTAGCTCTTCACTCTGTATGTAGTTTGAAATCAACGTGATGAGGGCTGCTCGACCCTTGCCAGTCACATGCTCAAACTCAGCTCCGGTGATGGTTAGACTATCACACAAATCCACAAGATGATCTCTAGACAGCACGCACAATTCCTGTATTACTTCTAGCTGTATTTTCTCCAATTCTGATGAATCCATTTTCTTCTTTTATTTATCCTTTTTTAGAGCCTGGTTATTAGCGTTGTGAAGTGATACCTTTTAATCTTTGGGTAGTAGTTGTAGCTCTCCTGGTATGAAGTAATACCTCAGATCACTTGCCTTCAGCCCTCGGACAGTCGGGATCTCACTGTAGCCAATACACCACCTGCTCTCGAAGTCTGGGTTGTTTTAGAAGAGTTGCATGACGGTTGGGGGACATCTGACGTAGACGCTGACCAACACTGCACGCAATCCCAGCGGGGCCTCCAAATGTTACGCCCCTGTGAGGGGGGTATAGAATGAACAACGAGGATGCAGTGTTGTGGTCAAGTCCAAAGTTGTAATGGTGTTCTCAACAAACAGTACATATCTTATGCAATTCCAAATACCAGATATATCTGTAAAGTATTCATAAAATGGCATTTTCACAGCATGCAAAACCAAACCACTTTCAAAACAACATTCAAATAAACAGCATATTAAAGTGTGCATTGTTTGAGTACTAAGTACTACATTTAAAGCTTTCCACCATAAGACATCTTTCCATAGCTATTAACTAAAAAAAAAGAAACCTCTCAAAAGTATTTTTAACTTTAACACCTTCTTCAATAAGTATTATTTCAGCTAAAACACACTAACAATAATGTCTAACGACACTTAACCTGAATACTGTGCCAGCTTATTCACACTTATATTATATTTTACACATTAAATTAACACAGCGCCAACACGCATTGTCAGGGAATGGCGGATACTTTCCTACCACGCGCCTGCCCGTGGGATGCTAACTGTACGTCCACACCAGGAGCGACCAAAGCGTCAAAGACGCTTTGGTCGCTCACAAAGTTTCGCTGCGAATTTTTCTGTTCGCTTTGGTCGCTCAAGTCGCTCATGACGTACAATTCAATTATGCAGACGCATTTAAAGGAGCCGTATGCGTTTAGTAGGCCCTACAGACAGCCATATCAAATAGTGAACTCTCCCATACACCTTGGCCATATTGCCGAGACGGTTTTGCTTGTTCGATAAAGTGCTTCGACAACAAGTAGGACAGTGAAAAAAAATCCTAAAATGTAGGCTAATTACAACCGAGAACAAAAAACCCTGCGTGCTGTAGTAGTTGAAATATGTTTCACTGATCTGGATCTGCAAATCATGATCTGCACTCATTCGTCGCATTCAAAACAAATAGACATTAGCGCACATGGCTAATTTGCATACGTGCACAGGACTGTTGGCTCCGCAAGGCAAATAATGGAACATATCTATCTATCTAGGTCTTTCTGTCTATCTATCTATCAACGCGTGTCTAGTTTTAATGTGATGTATTGTGTGTATGTCCAGTCAGACTTGTTCTGTGTGGTCTTGTAGGCTACTGTCCTGTGTGGGCCGAACCACCTAAATGGATTCCCGACGATTTGTGTCGTTTGGTATTAATAAAGACTTGAATAGGCTATCTATCTAGACTATTTAATTAACAATTATTCACCTCAGGCTCCGTGAATAGTGGGGAATAGAGGGATAAAAGACAAGAGATATATCCCTTGTCATTTATCCCTCGTCTTGTCGATTAGTTTGTTTATGTGACGATTTCAAAAACTTTTTTGGTTTTGTTTAAAGCATGCTACACGCGATTGGTTGGTTAGATTGGTGGCATGTAGAGCAAATTAAAATGAGTCCCGCTTAAATACGAACGTTCTAGATGTAGCCTATAAATACTCCCGCTTATCATCACTTGATATCCAAACCACTATGGCGTTTCGATCTCTGAACTGAAAAAGGGTGGGTTCGTACAACACCGGGTGCCCAGTTACAGCCGCGATTAATACTTCAGCCGACATTTTGTTCAGTGAGTGAATAAAGGTAGGTAGGAACCAAAGTGCCTGCCGATGTTCCCTGGGATCCACGCAAGCGAAGAGCGTCTACATTCCGATTGGCTGTCAGTGTTTGGCCGCTGAAGCGAATAATAGTCATTTGCATAAAGTTAAAAAGTTTTCAACTTCTTTTTGACGCTCTGGTCGCTCAACTTTGGCCGCTGGTAGCGTTGGTCGCTTTGGTCGCTTTGGTCGCTCTTGCCCATAGAAAGTGAATGACTTCCGGCGATTTGGTCGCTCAATTCGCTTCTGGTGTGGACGGACAGTAACAAGCACGCTACGGCAGAGCGACTCGCCCGTGTTAAACCCAACTACCCCTTCAAACAATTCAATAAGTATTATTTCAGCTAAAACACACTAACAATAATGTCTAACGACACTTTAACTGAATACTGTACCAGCTTATTCACACTTATATTATATTTTACACATTAAATTAACACAGCGCCAACACGCATTGTCAGGGAATGGCGGACACTTTCCTACCACGCGCCTGCCCGTGGGATGCTAACAAGCGCTACGGCAGAGCGACTCGCCCGTGTTTAACCCGTTACCCAACTACCCCTTCAAACAATCCATGCCTGGCTATAATCCTCTCGGCATGTTCCCTAGCATTAAAATATAAATATATAAGCAATTACACAACCACCGTTCCTACCTGTGAGGGGGGTATAGAATGAACAACGAGGACGCAGTGTTGTGGTCAAGTCCAAAGTTGTAATGGCCGCAAAAACGGCAAGCACGCTATTCCCCCTACAGGCTGACCGAGGCAAAACAAAAGCAATCGAACACCGACCATCGAAAGATTGAACACAAAATGAGGTGGAATAAAGAAACTCTGCAACAACTTTCCTAATTTAGCTCTTTCGAATAATTTTGTAGCAAATAAAGAATAATGAATTTTTTAGATAAACATGGAAATAAACAACATATTTTACCAGCATCACTTTATAACTTCAAAGGGCAGAGCAATGGGTAATAGATAAAAATAGTGAGAAAAGTCCGTTTTTGCATTTTGAAGCACTCATCCACTGCATTAAACATTTTAAACCTTTTTACTACAACACATATTTATAACCATTACACTCACATATCTATTCATTGTTTGTCGGGGCTGTGTAATGATTCATACGTCCGGTGTTTCAGTTCAAGTGGTGACCATGTTAACTGGTGACCCACCCTCAGCCGAATGCTTCGCTTGTTGTCGTGGCTACGACAGATGTTCGAAATCGGGACCAGACACGTAGCTGTCCTTGCGAATGCCTCTTTGATTTGTTATTCAATAAAATGTCAAAAAGATTGTAATCTCATTCGTTTTTGTAGTGTAATTGGAAGAAACTTGTCACGTAGAACCGTTCTAAGCCGAAATAAATGGAAAATTAATGTTTAAAATATGATAGACTACGGGATTCGAATTCATACCATTGCAGGGAAAAAATATAACAAACCGCAATTCCATTCCATTGTGCCGTTGACCCACTGGGGAAATATCCGCCGTAGTATATTAAAATTCACAAATTCTTCTTGAAAACACGAAAGGCAGCCAGATCAACTTGTGACCCTACTATCCATGTTGTTAAGACCATGCATTGGTAGCGTTTCCAAAAGATAAGACGCCTTTACATCCAGTTAATCAAAACCTAATGTTTCCCCCCACTGCTTGAAACTAGCCAAAAACACTGTTATGCGCTCATTCTATCATTTCGGTCGCCTGATGTGGTGTTGTTGTCCCCTTTCACTGGATGTCTCTGTAAGCAAAGCAGCGACTTCGGAAATTCAATTCAATTTTAATTCAATTTTATTTGTATAGCCCTTAATCACCATTACAGTCTCAAAGGGCTTAACAGGCCAAATATTTGTGACACCCCCCTTTACCCATGCCCCCACACGGGCAAGAAAAAACTCCCTTGAATCAGCAAGGAAGAAATCTTGAGAAGAAACGCAGTGTAGGGGATCCCTTCTTCCAGGGATGGTCAGGAGTGCAATGGGTGCCACAATTGACATACAGGTAAATACATGCACATCATATTAAAATGGTGATGGGGTTCTGGCCGGTTATCCATGGGGAGAGTCCAGGCATCCAGTCCAGCACCCGCAGCACGCTACAACAGACAGAATAGTGAATTAGAACGGAAAAGTACATAGTGGGAATGTATAATGTAATAAGAAAAGCACAAGCAAACAGAGTAGCCTTCACTTCGCATCAGTTGTTTTCACACTCCAAATGCAAGGTTGTAGAGGTGCGTTTTGAGCTTCCCTTTGAATAGCTCCACAGAGTCAGCTTCCCTGATCGCTGATGGCAGCCTATTCCATAAAAAAGGGGCTCGATAGGCAAACGCTCTCTGTCCAGCCGATTTCTTTTTAACCTTCGGCAGTGAAAGAAGGCCAGCTCCCGAAGACCAGAGGGACCGAGAAGGACTATAAGGAATGATCAGGTCCTTCAGGTATGATGGAGATAATCCATGCAAGGCTTTATAGGTTAACAGTAGCACCTTAAAGTCTGATCTGAAAGTTATTGGTAGCCAGTGTAGAGAGGCGAGAATAGGTGTAATATGATCAAACTTTCTCGTTCAGGTCAGCAGTCTAGCTGCCGCATTGTGTACCAGCTGTAAACTTTTTGTGGTAGAGTTCGGTAATCCCGAGAACAATGCATTGCAATAGTCTAGTCTTGACGAAACAAATGCATGAATCAGTGTCTCTGCATCCACTGCAGATAACATTGGTCTGATTCTTGCAATGTTTCTCAGATGGAAAAAGGCAATTCTAGTTATACTTCTTATATGTTGGTCAAAGCATAAGTGAGGGTCAAACAGGACACCAAGATTTCTGACGGATGCACTCTGTGGGATGGCGAAGCCATCCAACCACAGAGAGACATCCTCAAACTTTTCCCGGTCCCGCTTCGAGCCGATAATCATCAGCTCTGTCTTCCCAGTATTAAGCTGTAGGAAGTTTTGTGACATCCAGCCCTTCACAGCAGCTAGACAGGACTCAACCCTTTGAATCTGAACCGAGTCCCCGGAATCTACAGGAATGTAGAGCTGGGTGTCATCCGCATAGCAATGGAAACTAATTCCGAAGCCGCGGATAACGTCACCCAGGGGAAGCATATAAATTGCAAAAAATAATGGACCAAGAACCGACCCTTGTGGTACGCCAAAGCGCAATTTACAGCGCTTTGATTCTGCACCCTCATGAAGCACAAATTGGGTTCTATCGGTGAGGTATGATTCAAGCCAACCAAGAGCCGTACCCCCGAAACCAACATAGTGTTCAAGACGGTGAAGAAGAGTGCTGTGGTCGATCGTATCAAACGCAGCGCTCAGATCCAACAGCACAAGCATTGTGCTTGTATTTTTATCCAAAGCTAAAAGGATGTAATTTACAACTCTTGTAATAGCAGTTTCAGTTGAGTGGAAATTCCTGAACCCCGACTGGAAAGGTTCGAAGAGATTATTCCTCGTCAGATAATCAACAATTTGCTTCGCTACAATCCTTTCCTGTACCTTGGACAGGAAGGGCAGATTCGATATAGGCCGATAGTTCCTGACTAGTTCAGGATCTAGGCCAGGCTTTTTGAGTAGCGGTTTTAACACCGCAGCCTTGAAATTGGAGGGAACAATTCCTATTGAAAACGAAAGATTCATAAGCGAGAGGATAACAGGCCCCACCGTTGGAAGAAGTTCCTTAAGAACCCTGGAAGGGAGAGGATCCAACATACAAGTTGTTGGCTTTGAGGCCTTTATCACCCTCTCAAGTTCCACCAAAGAAATTGCATTAAACTCCAAAAGAGTTGCGTCAGAGTTCACCATCCTACTTGGGAGAACCCCATCCTGCCCCACAGGATGTGTAGGATTAGCCGCACGGCAAGCATCAATTTCCTCTCTAATTGATTGAATCTTATTCTCAAAGAAATCCATGAATTCACCTGCCACGATCGAGGAGCCTACGGTCTGATTCTGTTTCTGAGTGAGACTCCTCACCGTGTCAAAAAGAAACTTATGCCATGCAAGATGAAAGACCTCAAGTTTAGCCGAGCGCCATTTACGTTCAAGGATCCTGCAGTTTCGCTTCAAAATGCGCGTTTCTGCATTAAACCAAGGAGCTGGTTTTTTCAATGTTCGTTTTTTAGTTACGTGCGGAGCAACTGAATCAATGGCAACAGACAATGCAATGTTGAGGTCATCAGTAAGACACTCCACAGAACCACTATAGTTACAGAGAGGTGCAAGTGAACCAGATAACTTATCTGCCATAGCTGTGATGGTTGCAGGTGTGATGCGGCGACAGCTGACAGTAGCTTGCTGATCGTCGCAGGGGCAGGATACCGCCACCTGGAAAGTAAGCAAAAAATGGTCTGATAAAGCTGAGGTGTAGGAAGAGACCACTAGCTGTGAAATGTCTACACTGCGGGTCAGAACGAGATCCAGCGTGTTTCCACCGATGTGGGTTGGGTGCTGGACGAGCTGTTTGAAGCCAAGCGTATCTGTAATGGACAGAAAAGCCCTTGTAAGGGCATCAGACGGGTTATTCACGTGAATGTTGAAATCCCCAATAAGCAAAACATTGTCTGAGTATGTAGCCAGATCAGCTGCAAAATCAGAAAACTCATCAAGAAAAACTGAATACGGTCCAGGGGGACGGTATACTACAGCTAAAGCAAAAGAGTCTGGAACTCGTTTTGCTTCTCTGGGAGCTGAGGTGCAGAGCGCTAGCACCTCAAAGGATCTGAAAGTATATCTATTCTTTGGCTTTAAATTAAGCTTAGAATTAGATATCAGGGCTACTCCACCACCTTTCTTAACTTCTCTAGATACTTGGGTGCTAACGTAATGGGGTGGAGTAGCTTCGTTTAGGGCTAGAAACTCATCTGGTTTTAACCAGGTTTCACAAAGCCCCAGTATGTCAATCTTTTTATCAATAATTAGATCATGGACCAAGAGCGCCTTCAATGAAAGCGACCTTATGTTCATGAACCCTATTCTGAGTGCTTCCTTTTTATTATTTTCAGAGGGAGTCCGGTTAACACTCAGCTCTGAGGCGGTCAAGGGGATACCGCGGTTTCGACATACTGGTTGCGGCCCTCGTCTGCGGGTTTTACACCTCGAGACAGCGCGAGGCCGCACCACCGTACATATAGGTACAGCGTTAATTTCATGCGATGCGTCATGCGATTTACCATGCGATTTGACATGCGGTTTTGCACCGCGTCATGCGTCATGCGATTTACCATGCGATTTGACATGCAATTTGACATGCAGTTTGACATGCCGTTTGACATGCGGTTTTGCACCACCGTACATATAGGTACAGCGTTAGTTACAGAGGGAGTCCGGTTAACACTCAGCTCTGAAACAATTGGTGCAATAGATCCTGGTTCAGCTAACCCATCTGCTATTCTAGACTCTGTTCTAGACTCTGCAACGTAGACTATCATGTTGCTAGCAGGTTTACTAAACTCCTGCAGCCCAGCGTGCTGTGAGTGGATGAGTCACGCCTGACTAAGACATCTATCTATGTTTTTTGACATAATTGAGGCACCTAACCCAGTAGGGTGTAGGCCGTCTCTCATGAGCACACCAGGGCGACCCCACAGGGAGGGCCAGTTATCTATGAAACCAAAGCCCTGCTCTGAGCTATATAGGGCCAGCCAGCGATTTAGAGACAATAATCTACTATAACGCTCATCATTACCCTTATCGGGTAGAGGGCCAGAGAGAATTAATCGATGCCGACACATCTTTCTGGCGAAGTCACAAAGCCTAGCTATGTTGCTTTTTGTGACCTCAGTTTGTCTTGTCCTAGCATCGTTGGTGCCGACATGAACTACAATGTTGTCGAAACTAGTGTCGGTGTTTGGTGCATCTAATCTAACTCCGTATGAGGTCTGACCGCATGTCAGCACCCTAAGTTTAGCTTCAATGTCGGGAGCCCTGGCCCCAGGTAGGCAAATAACTGTCGCTGGCGAGTGTAGCCTAACTTTACGTGTAACAGAGTCACCTATGACTAGCGTTTCTACCCCCGAAAAAGACTTGCGAGGCAGGGTACTGACCGCAACCTGCCTCGCAAGTGGTGCTGCCGACAGGATTGCCTTGACGGAGTCACTGCTAACGATAGCGTTAGCTCCACGAGTCCGCCTGGCGGGTCTCTTCTCTATACTTTCTGGAGTATCTGTTTTCTCTACGCTCGCAACCCTTTCATCCTCTAGCTGACAGATACGTCTCTCTAACAGAGCTATCTTATCCATGAGAAAGGCAGAGCAAGAACAACCGCAATCCATTCTTACCGTGGTTGATGCAGACGGAGCTCGGGCGAGGAAACAGCGAATACAGTACAGAGTATGCAGAACAGGTCACAGATATAAATACCGAAAAGTAGATACAAACCGAGATAGCAGGTCGACGCTAAGCGTCCTGCTAACCAAACCAAACAAACCAAACCAAGCCGGCTACCCGGAAGTTGCATCTGCGGCGTCACACGGCTGCGTCTGCGGTGTCACACTGCAGCCTTCGGGTCAACCTGTGGAGAGCCTGTGCAGAGAGAGAGCACAGTGCAAACCCTCGGATACAGAGACACTGTTAAAAACCCTCGGCTACAGAGACACTGTTAAAACCCTCGGATACAGAGACACTGTTAAAACCCTCGGATACAGAGACACTGTTAAAACCCTCGGATACAGAGACACTGTTAAAACCCTCGGATACAGAGACACTGTTAAAACCCTCGGCTACAGAGACACTGTTAAAACCCTCGGATACAGAGACACTGTTAAAACCCTCGGATACAGAGACACTGTTAAAACCCTCGGATACAGAGACACTGTTAAAACCCTCGGATACAGAGACACTGTTAAAACCCTCGGATACAGAGACACGGTTAAAACCCTCGGATACAGAGACACTGTTAAAACCCTCGGATACAGAGACACTGTTAAAACCCTCAGATACAGAGACACGGTTAAAACCCTTGGATACAGAGACACTGTTAAAACAAAAAGGAAACAGCGAATACAGTACAGAGTATGCAGAACAGGTCACAGATATAAATACCGGAAAGTAGATACAAACCGAGATAGCAGGTCGACGCTAAGCGTCCTGCTAACCAAACCAAACAAACAAACCAAACCAAGCCGGCAACCCGGAAGTTGCGTCTGCGGCGTCGAGCTGTGTTGGGAACCGGTGCGCGTGAATGAATGCGTTTACATGCATGACAGCTAGATCGGATTAAGCAATGCAATTGCTTAATCTTAATTGCATTAAGCAACGCAATGTGACGCAAGGCGGTATCACTTTGAGACATAAAGTTTATTCAGATCAACAAAGCATACATTACGGGATTCAAACTCATAACATTTTGGGGAAAAAATATTTCAAATGGAGGTTCCATTCCACTGTGCCGATGAGCCAGAGACTTGGTCAGCTGCAGTACTAAAATACAGAACTAGTCTTCTTCCTAAGAGCAGGAGGCAGCCAGATCAACTTGTGACCCGACTGTCCATGCTATTATAGACCATGGTATTTGTATCGTTTGCAAAAAGAAGAGGCCAACACACCAGTTATTCAAAACCTAATGCTGTGTTTCCCTCAACTGCCTACAACCCAGACAAAAACACTGTTACGCGCTCTTTCGCTACCATTTCGGTCGCCTGATGTGGCGTAGTCTCTTGCTCTGGATCGTCTCTAAGAAAAGCAGCGAGCTCGAGAATCAATGTGACGCAAGGCAGTATCACTCTGAGAGACAACGTTTATTCAGATCAACAAAGCATACCTGCAGATAGCCCTATCATCCCCTGGACGATCTGGTATGCTTTGTTGATCTGAATAAACGCGTTGTTTACTCGTTTTGTAAACGAGACAAATACCATGGTCTATAATAGCATGGACAGTCGGGTCACAAGTTGATCTGGCTGCCTGGTCTTAGGAGGAAGATAGTTCTGTATTTTAGTACTGCAGCTGACCAAGTCTCCGGCTCATCGGCACAGTGGAATGGAACCTCCATTTGAAATATTTTTTCCCCAAAATGTTATGAGTTCGAATCCCTTAATGTATGCTTTGTTGATCTGAATAAACTTTATGTCTCAAAGTGATACCGCCTTGCGTCACATTGCGTTGCTTAATGCAATTAAGATTAAGCAATTGCATTGCTTAATCCGATCTAGCTGTCATGCATGTAAACGCATTCTTCCGAAGTCGCTGCTTTGCTTACAGAGACATCCAGTGAAAGGGGACAACAACACCACATCAGGCGACCGAAATGATAGAATGAGCGCATAACAGTGTTTTTGGCTAGTTTCAAGCAGTGGGGGGAAACATTAGGTTTTGATTAACTGGATGTAAAGGCGTCTTATCTTTTGGAAACGCGACCAATGCATGGTCTTAACAACATGGATAGTAGGGTCACAAGTTGATCTGGCTGCCTTTCGTGTTTTCAAGAAGAATTTGTGAATTTTAATATACTACGGCGGATATTTCCCCAGTGGGTCAACGGCACAATGGAATGGAATTGCGGTTTGTTATATTTTTTCCCCGCAATGGTATGAATTCGAATCCCGTAATCTATCATATTTTAAACATTCATTTTCCATTTATTTCGGCTTAGAACGGTTCTACGTGACAAGTTTCTTCCAATTACACTACAAAAACGAATGAGATTACAATCTTTTTGACATTTTATTGAATAACAAATCAAAGAGGCATTCGCATGGACAGCTACGTGTCTGGTCCCGATTTCGAACATCTGTCGTAGCCACGACAACAAGCGAAGCATTCGGCTGAGGGTCACCAGTTAACATGGTCACCACTTGAACTGAAACACCGGTCCATCCCACCAAAAAAGTTTTTCCGCGAGCCAGAAGACGCATTCGTACGGAAGCGTATTAGGGCCAGGTATAAGGGAAAAATATTAATTGGCAATTCGAGAATAAAGTCGACATGTCTAGAATAAAGTCAACATGTCGAGAATAAAGTCAACATGTCGAGAATAAAGTCGAAATGTCGAGAATAAACTCAACTCCTCTGGTCCATCATCACGTTAGCAACTGGCCGCCCTACCAATATGTCTTTGGCGTACAGTTTCTGAAGTGGTGCAACCTGTATGTCTATGGGTGCAACTACCTGATAGCTGTATCATATCTATAACGTAAAGCCTAATCTTTCATGCTTAACGTTACCAACCTAGCGGAATTCAACTCATAAACCTAGTCAGAAACTATTTTTGGATAGCTAGCTAACTACACTTGTCTTAGATGTTATTAAAGACAGTGCTCTGCTTCTACCTTGATTGTCATAACGTTATTCAGCTATTAGGCTACTTAACTTGCGCTTACAGTTCTGCATGTTGATTCTTGTGTGAAATAGTATTTATCGTTACACTAGGCTCTATTGCTTGTAGCATCTCCTTTGTACGTCGCTTTGGACAAAAACGTCTGCTAAATTACTTAATGTAAAAAAACACCACAATAGGGATAGCACTACCGTATATTTATAACCTAGTTTCCTATGTACAGAGCCGCTTAAAAAAACAAACAAACATGTGACGTCATCACCATCCGTTTCAAAATGCTGACCCCCCCGAAGCTGGAGTGATAATTCGAACACTGTCTGTAGTGTAATTGGAAGAAACTTGTCACGTAGAACCATTCTAAGCCGAAATAAATGGAAAATTAATGTTTAAAATATGATACATTACGGGATTCGAATTCATACCATTGCGGGGAAAAAATATAACAAACCGCAATTCCATTCCATTGTAGCAATGCAATTGCTTAATCTTAATTGCATTAAGCAACGCAATGTGACGCAAGGCGGTATCACTTTGAGACATAAAGTTTATTCAGATCAACAAAGCATACATTACGGGATTCGAACTCATAACATTTTGGGGGAAAAATATTTCAAATCGAGATTCCATTCCATTGTGCCGTTGAGCCGGAGACTTAGTCAGCTGCAGTACTAAAATACAGAACTATCTTCCTCCTAAGAGCAGGCAGCCAGATCAACTTGTGAACCGACTGTCCATGCTATTATAGACCATGGTATTTGTCTCTTTTACAAAACGAGTAAACAACGTTTATTCAGATCAACAAAGCATACCAGATCGTCCAGGGGATGATAGGGCTATCTGCAGGTATGCTTTGTTGATCTGAATAAACGTTGTCTCTCAGAGTGATACTGCCTTGCGTCACATTGATTCTCGAGCTCGCTGCTTTTCATAGAGACGATCCAGAGCAAGAGACTACGCCACATCAGGCGACCGAAATGGTAGCGAAAGAGCGCGTAACAGTGTTTTTGGCTGGGTTGTAGGCAGTTGAGGGAAACACAGCATTAGGTTTTGAATAACTGGTGTGTTGGCCTCTGCTTTTTGTAAACGAGACAAATACCATGGTCTATAATAGCATGGACAAGTCGGGTCACAAGTTGATCTGGCTGCCTCCTGCTCTTAGGAAGAAGACTAGTTCTGTATTTTAGTACTGCAGCTGACCAAGTCTCCGGCTCATCGGCACAATGGAATGGAACCTCCATTTTTCCCCCCAAAATGTTATGAGTTCGAATCCCGTAATGTATGCTTTGTTGATCTGAATAAACTTTAAGTCTCAAAGTGATACCGCCTTGCGTCACATTGCGTTGCTTAATGCAATTAAGATTAAGCAATTGCATTGCTTAATCCGATCTAGCTGTCATGCATGTAAACGCATTAATTTCCGAAGTCGCTGCTTTGCTTACAGAGACATCCAGTGAAAGGGGACAACAACACCACATCAGGCGACCGAAATGATAGAATGAGCGCATAACAGTGTTTTTGGCTAGTTTCAAGCAGTGGGGGGAAACATTAGGTTTTGATTAACTGGATGTAAAGGCGTCTTATTTTTTGGAAAAGCGATCAATGCATGGTCTTAACAACATGGATAGTAGGGTCACAAGTTGATCTGGCTGCCTTTCGTGTTTTCAAGAAGAATTTGTGAATTTTAATATACTACGGCGGATATTTCCCCAGTGGGTCAACGGCACAATGGAATGGAATTGCGGTTTGTTATATTTTTTCCCCGCAATGGTATGAATTCGAATCCCGTAATGTATCATATTTTAAACATTCATTTTCCATTTATTTCGGCTTAGAACGGTTCTACGTGACAAGTTTCTTCCAATTACACTACAAAAACGAATGAGATTAGAATCTTTTTGACATTTTATTGAATAACAAATCAAAGAGGCATTCGCAAGGACAGCTACGTGTCTGGTCCCGATTTCGAACATCTGGCGTAGCCACGACAACCATGGACATATTAAAGGATGGACCACAGACTGGAAAATGGCCGCCCATTCATTCCTATACAAACTGCTCAGTGGCGCAGGGTAACATCAGGCCCCCAGGATAGGCGCATACTTCCGCAATCCACCAGTGCTCAGAGGCCAAGCCTGGTATTGCAGCTGTTTAAGCTGGGAGTGGACGGGGGTCCGTCATTTCATGTGGCCCAGAAGTAGATATCGCCGTCCACTCCAATACAAGTGGGGAACAGGATTGTGTCTCCGCAAAAAATGTCTGGATATCAATCAAAGGCTCATAATTATATTTCTACCCTGTTCTAAAAAAATGTACGTTTTTTTCTTTTCAAAACGCCTCCTCAAGCGTTTTATTAGCAGTTTATGTTGGGTGGGCAGCTGAAAGGAGCCGTACTGAAACAAACGGCTCCTTGCTATGGTCCTATTTTGAAGTGCACGGCTCCATTAACTTCCGAATTAAATTAAATTCCGAATTAACTTCCATTAACTCCATTAACTTCCTAAGTCTGAGATTTGTCCTTTTACTTAACATGAATGGCGTTGAACACGGATATATAACACACATATCATTGAAATAGCTGTAACAGGCACGGATGTATTGATTACCTGAATGATTATGGGAGACCTACGTAATTTTCATAATATTGTTAATTGTTGCGTTGGTAGGTATTTCATTTTCATTTGCTTGTTTAGCTATGTATGACAGGGTTATGGTTAGCTATATATGACAGTTGACAATGTTGGTGTATTACAATTCATTATTTGGGTAGGCTACTCCAACTTCGTTGCTGGTCGATATGCAAACATTTACTTTTATGTAAATTATTGATTGCATTTTTCGTAAATAGTTAGTTGGAAGGAATCTGTTTCTTAAGCAATAACATTGAACTGAATTTTTTAGGCCTACATACGTTTACTATGTTACTATGGTATTATATGGAGCAATCTTACATATTTATGAAGTTTCCAGATCAATAAAGTTCTATCTCTTTTTATTTGAACTGCCTGTATGTCCTCTTGATTATAGTATTACAGTGTGTACCTTGGTTATCAGCTATAATAGAATGGTGTCAATGTGGTATTGGCATATATATTCCAGAATTTGAAAAAGGATATGGATATAGAGTGGGTGACTTTATCAGTATACTCAATCGAGATGGCCACAATAATAACCGCTCTTAGATGGGTTGTAGATACTAAGTTGGTGACAATGTGGTATTGGCATATATATTCCAGAATTTGAAAAACGATATGGATATAGAGTGGGTGACTTTATCAGTATACTCAATCGAGATGGCCACAATAATAACCGCTCTTAGATGGGTTGTAGATACTAAGTTTTATAACAGATAATTCAATACGTGAAGATTTGGTGATAGAGGTAAAGCATCTTCTTTTAAATATTATAAGCCTTGGTTTAGTTATTCAGTTCTGTTGGATTCCAGCCCACCATGGAATATATGGCAATGAAATTGCTGATAAATTAGCTAAAAGATACTAACCTAATTAGAAGAATTTAACCTTAAGTATATCTATTTTTTATTTTCATTTATTCATTTCTTTTGTTAGTTTGTTTTATTTTGTTTATTTTGTTTCGTTAGTTTGGTTTTTTCTTTGAATTTATTTTTATGATTTAAAGTATCATTTGCCAACGTCCTTGTCACAAACTCCTGTGTAGTAGTCCAGTAGGTGGCGGTATATGGGGAAAAACCAAACTAAACTAGAAGAAGAAGAAGATCTCAGCATCCGGTACGTCACGGACTAGGTCACGTGTCTTGGCCACATAACGCGGAAGCAAATCGCTCCTGTATGTTACCCTGCGCCACTGAGCAGTTTGTATAGGAATGAATGGGCGGCCATTTTCCAGTCTGTGGTCCATCCTTTAAAGATAGATAGATAGATAGATAGATAGATATATACTTTATTAATCCCGGGGGAAATTCAAGTATCCAGTAGCAGCCGAAAACACACATAAAAACAGTGCAGCTGTAAAGGCACCCAGTGCAACTTTCGAGGCTTAAAAATAAACATTCAATTTCTAGTCTTTTTTACACGTAGTAAGTTTCAATAACTCCATACCATTACATACCGACATTTAAGCAGCAAAGATGAGACGTCGTTGTGTGGTGAGAACTGATTGTGTGGTTTTTCCAGTCAATGGAAAAATGGCTTTTCCCCACCGGCGATTGTTGTTGTTTACGATTTTCTATCAGTTCTCACCACACAACGACGTCTCATCTTTGCTCCTTGAATGTCGATATGTAATGGTATGGAGTTATTGAAACTTACTACGTGTAAAAAAGACTAGAAATTGAATGTTTATTTTTCATTGAATGTTTACATAAAGATGCACTGGGTGCCTTTAATATGTCCATGGGTAACATACAGGAGCGATTTGCTTCCGCGTTATGTGGCCAAGACACGTGACCTAGTCCGTGACGTACCGGATGCAGAGATCTTCTTCTTCTTCTAGTTTAGTGGAGGATCATAGTTTTTCCCCATATACCGCCACCTACTGGACTACTACACAGGAGTTTGTGACAAGGACGTTGGCAAATGATACTTTAAATCATAAAAATAAATTCAAAGAAAAAACCAAACTAACTAAACAAAATAAACAAAATTAAACAAACTAACAAAATAAATGAATAAATAAAAATAAAAAATAGATATACTTAAGGTTAAATTCTTCTAATTAGGTTAGTATCTTTTAGCTAATTTATCAGCAATTTCATTGCCATATATTCCATGGTGGGCTGGAATCCAACAGAACTGAATAACTAAACCAAGGCTTATAATATTTAAAAGAAGATGCTTTACCTCTATCACCAAATCTTCACGTATTGAATTATCTGTTATAAAACTTAGTATCTACAACCCATCTAAGAGCGGTTATTATTGTGGCCATCTCGATTGAGTATACTGATAAAGTCACCCACTCTATATCCATATCCTTTTTCAAATTATGGAATATATATGCCAATACCACATTGTCACCAACTTAGTATCTACAACCCATCTAAGCAGGGCTCCAGACTAACTTTTTCCTTGGGTGCACTGGTGCGCCTACATTTTAAATTTGGGTGCACGTATTTATGGTGCACCCAAGTTTTGAGTTGTTGAGGGGGGGGGGGGGGGGGGGGGGGGGGGGGCGGTTGGACCGTGCCTGCCTTGCGCTGAGTTGTTGACGGGGGGGGGGCAACCATTAAATAAATGCCTTAAATAAATGCAGAATCTGTATCTCTCATAAAAAATATCGTCAGACAATGCCAAGGGATCGGTTCTGTCCCGAAAAACCCTCTGTCTCCGGAGAGACGCCTGTACGGTAGGTGCGACGAGGTCCATGGGAACACCCACAAATGGTGACGCCATTATCGGAGGAGGGGCTAGGAAGCTGCGCACGCCGATATAAGTAGCCGATCTCCGGGTAGACTCGCTGAAAAGCTGCTCCCGACCAGGTTTGGTTGCGAGCGTAAGTCACCATGGTGATACAGCGACGCTTAAAGAGATCGACTTTCATGGTACAGCTAACCCAGGCTTTCAGCTCAACATACCTCGCTAACCCTCTAATCGAGCTTCGTAGTACAGGCCCCTGGATTGGGCTTCGCTGGTTTGTTTACTGGCGTTGCTATTGTTACCGGTCTTGCGTGTTCCAACGGATTATTAGGTATCTAATAAATCGCTGTCTAATCAATACTTCATTCAATGCCTCTTCCGTGGTCATTACAATATTATGAATATACTGCTCTGTAAAAATAAATAATAATAATAATTATACCAGATAAATTTTCAGTCGCACCGGTGCGCCCAAATAAAATATTTGGTCGCACTACCCCGAATTCTAGGCGCATTTGCGCCCAAATTAGGCGCACTCTGGAGCCCTGCATCTAAGAGCGGTTATTATTGTGGCCATCTCGATTGAGTATACTGATAAAGTCACCCACTCTATATCCATATCCTTTTTCAAATTCTGGAATATATATGCCAATACCACATTGACACCATTCTATTATAGCTGATAACCAAGGTACACTGTAATACTATAATCAAGAGGACATACAGGCAGTTCAAATAAAAAGAGATAGAACTTTATTGATCTGGTAACTTCATAAATATGTAAGATTGCTCCATATAATACCATAGTAACATAGCCTATATGGCCTAACATGGCCTAAAAAAATCAGTTCAATGTCATTGCTTAAGAAACAGATTCCTTCCAACTAACTATTTACGAAAAATGCAATCAATAATTTATATAAAAGTAAATGTTTACATATCGACCAGCAACGAAGTTGGAGTAGCCTACCCAAATAATGAATTGTAATACACCAACAGTGTTGGGATAGTTCACTTTCTACGTGAACTAGTTCAAAGTTCAGTTCACAAATTTTAAAATGAACTAGTTCAGTTCAACGTTCATAATTCAAAGATTTGAACTAAGTTCACAGTTCCAAAAAAATTAACTAGTTCATAGTTCTTTTTTTCAATATGTTGCTGTGTGAGCTATTATTTTTTTCCGGTATTTTGAACATCGAGCCCACTTCGTGATTTGTCTGGGATGATATAGAGTGGTTGAATCAAGCATCATAGCGAAAATGTATTGTACATTTAGCTCATTTTGTAAATCCCATTGATTTCTGTTGGAAGACTCATTGCTTCGTTGGCAGGAAGCGGAAAGGGAACTAGTTTGGTTGTAGTTCAAATTTGGTTGTAGTCTTTTCGCTCGGTTCTAGCCCTACTGTTGAGTCGGAGAACAGAGCGAAAAGACTACAACCAAACGTAAACAGCCCCCATTTACGTTTCCGGCCAACAAGCAATGATTCTAGGAGGTATTCTAGTCCGCTGAGCTATGAGCCAGCGGGAGATAACGTTATGGATTGTACATATTTATAATTCGAAATTCGTCTCAGCCTTTATACCACAGACACTCTAGGGTCCATAGCATATAACCGTGTTGTCTGATTACAGTTTGATTCATTTTTCACTATTTAACAGATCTCGTTCTGAAGAATAATCACCGCGCCATTCGTTTCAATGGGAATCGGGACGGTCTATACTTTCAACATAAAGTGTATTTATATTTTTTAATTCGTCCCAGCCTTTACACCACAGACACTATAGGGTCTATAGCATATAACCGCATTTTCTGATTGCAGTTTAATGTAACAGTAAGCTGACAACGCCGCAACTGCAAATGAAACACACGGAGATAACCATGGCAACCGGTCAAACAAATCATTCTGCGCGCGCATCCGCCGTTTTGATAAACAAATAACCCCCCAATTGAACGAAGTTAAACCGAGTGCGCGTGCCGTTCACAGACACCAGAATGAACGAGTTCACAGTAACGTTCATCAGGCAGTAATACAGTACGTTCAGTTCACGTTCGCCGAAAATATGAACGAGTTCATGAACTATCGTTCAATGAACGCGTTCAGGCACAACACTGTACACCAACATTGTCAACTGTCATACATAGCTAACCATAACCCTGTCATACATAGCTAAACAAGCAAATGAAAATGAAATACCTACCAACGCAACTGAAATGTTAACATTAGACAATTAACAATATTAATCATTCAGGTAATCAATACGTCCGTGCCTGTAACCCTGCGTTCACACCAAAAGATGCATTTGCTGCCCGAACGCGTTGCCGCCGAAGTTTTGCGGCGCCGCAAATCAAGTTTTGCGGCGCGTCAAAAGTTTTGCAGCGCGGCAAAAGTTTTGCGGCGCGTCAAAGGTTTTGCTGCGCCGCAAAAGTTTTGCTGCGCCGCAGTTTTGATGCGCGGCAAGTTTTTCCCGCGGTGCTTCTGAATTCATTCACAACCATGGCCGACATTACGAGCATTGCATGTCTTTACCTGTTGTGGAAGAGGGAGAGACGTCGGAATGCCCGTCGTTTATGGGTTCATGAGACCATTCGGAGCCGTACAGAGCTCGGTGAATTTCACCGTCTTCTGCAGGAGCTCCGTCTGGATGGCGAACGCTTCCAGCGCTATTTGAGGCTGACTCCGGCCCAGTTTGATGACCTGCTAGCTAGGATCGGTGCTAGGATCTCTCGGTTGGACACCAACTACAGGCGCTCCATCTCAGCTTCGGAGCGCCTGTCCATCTGTCTCCGGTGAGTGGTTTCATAATTGAGGTTGACTCCGGCCCAGTTTGATGACCTGCTAGCTAGGATCGGTGCTAGGATCTCTCGGTTGGACATTTATACTTATATATATATATATATATATATATGTATTGGACACTTATAACTGGCCACGGTGGTGTTGAAGATCACCGGGTATGCGGAGACTGCAATTATTATCTTCTCCTCCATTTAAGTAACACTGATTGGCTGTTACGGCATGTCACTCAGTGGCAACACCTCAGTGGCAACGCTGTTGAACGCTGATTGGCTGTCATCACGCGTTTGCTGCCGAAAAGTTGAAATATTTCAACTCGAGCAGCATTTGACGCGCCGCAAAATATGTGAACGCGCCCGCCGCCCGTGCCCGGCAGCGGGCACGGGCATGCCGCGCTGCAAATCAGATTTTGACGCGCCGCAAATCAAATTTTGCTGCCCGTTTTCTCGGCAGCAAATGCTGCGGCAGCAAAGCAGCAACGCGTCTCTACATTCACTTTGAATGGGATCGTGACGCGCGTCAACTTTTTGCATCTTTTGGTGTGAACGCAGGGTTACAGCTATTTCAATGATATGTGTGTTATATATCCGTGTTCAACGCCATTCATGTTAAGTAAAAGGACAAATCTCAGACTTTGGAAGTTAATGGAGTTAATGGAAGTTAATTCGGAATTTAATTTAATTCGGAAGTTAATGGAGCCGTGCACTTCAAAATAGGACCATAGCAAGGAGCCGTTTTGTTTCAGTACGGCTCCTTTCAGCTGCCCACCCAACATAAACTGCTAATAAAACGCTTGAGGAGGCGTTTTGAAAAGAAAAAACTTACATTTTTTTAGAACAGGGTAGAAATATAATTATGAGCCTTTGATTGATATCCAGACATTTTTTGCAGAGACACAATCCTGTTCCCCACTTGTATTGGAGTTGACGGTATTACGTATTTCTTCAAGGAAAGGTTCAAAATCCAAAGGATAGCTTTTAACAGTTACTTTATTTGGTAAAGTATTTCGGTATGGTAAACTATGACTATGAAGCAAAAGGAGATTGAAGATGTATTCTAAACACGTGCTGAGCGACTCCCAGCTGACCAACTTATTTAACCCTATCCGTATGGGCTGCCGAGAGTTTCTGAAGTCAATGTGGGTCTGTAGGCTGTTATGATCTGATCAGCGCGGTCCGGAAGTAGTGGGGGGAGCCGATGTGAGATAATCTTCGGTATTTTCTCGCCTGGTCTGTGATGCTGCCTTCTGTGGCTAAAGTATTTATTACAGTCTTCAGTAGGGTCTTGCTCCCCTTGTGGCTATGTATGGTATTTACGGCTTATATGTTTGGTCCTGCATCATTGGATCTATGTGTAGGTAGCTTAGATTCTTAAAATACGTAACAACGGCGATATCTACTTCTGGGCCACATGAAATGACGGACCCCCGTCCACTCCCAGCTTAAACAGCTGCAATACCAGGCTTGGCCTCTGAGCACTGGTGGATTGCGGAAGTATGCGCCTATCCTGGGGGCCTGACGACAACAAGCGAAGCATTCGGCTGAGGGTCACCAGTTAACCCGGTAACGACTTGAACTGAAACACCGGACAAGGTAAGACAATCCGCATGGTCAGACTTTTGGATAAAGTAATACCCTATATTCAGTAGAACGAATTTATAACGTCGATCATTTCCGCGATTTATTGGTTCTTAAATGTAAAGCATTTGTTGTAATGTAAATTGCAAACAGTTACATTGCAGACTAGTTTTCAGAAGAGCGTACTTACTACCGTTAATACCGCTACCTTTTCCAGAGCATGACCTGTCCGAATTTATAAGGTGGATCATTTCCGCGATTGGATGTGTTAAATGTGTTAAATGTGTTTTAATGTAATTCAAACCCATACCTTACAGAGTCGTTTTCAGGAATGCCAAAAACGTGTGTGTTGTTCTACAGTTTAAATCCATTCCGCATTCGGAGCGTCGCTAGCCTGTCCGTGATTGGCCTAGCGCAGGGAGAGAAATGGACAGTGGAACGTGTGATTGGTCATTCTGGTGAAAAGATAAGGGAGAGAAATGGACAGTGGAACGCGTGATTGGTCATTCTGGTGAAAAGATATTGGAAATCCGATGATTTGGTTGGACGATCCAGAATCTAGAAAGCAGACGGATCGGATTTAGGTAGCGCCAAGCCGACCCACACTGCATGATAACTGAGAAGGAGTTATTAATTTAATAGCCATTAAAGTGTTCTGGACAGTGGTTATTGAATTTTTTTGGCAGAATGATAGAACTGATTTTGTAAAAGGGGAAATGAATAATGAACGTGATATTTCGATTGATACTACAGAAAATGCAATGCTCAAACTACTACGATCACAGACTAGTGGTATATTGAATATACCACAAGGTTGTGATCGTATACTGGACATCTTTATAGTCAAAATCTCCCGCCAATACTGAACCCATATTTCGAAGCAGTAGCCCGAGGCGAAGCCTCGAACGTCACACCCTACGTCATTTCGCCAACGTGAATCCTACTCGAAGCGGAGCTTCGCTGGGGGAGGAGCCGACATACTCAACACACGCCCCGATGCCTCGACGCAAAACGTAACATCACTACTTTCAGCTGCACACCCCTCTTCCCCAGCGAGATAAGGGCTAATAATAAAACGCTTGAGGTGGCGTTTTGAGGACATGGCATGAAGGTAATTATTAGCCGTTGATTGATATCCAGACATTTTTGCGGAGACACATTCCTGTTCCCCACTTGTATTGGAGTCAGAGCATGTGAGCGGAGCGGGTGGTGGAGCGGAGCGGAAGAAATAGGTTGGAGCGGGTTGGAGCGCAGAGCGGTTTTAAATTAAAAGGCCGGAGCGGGGATTTCACTCCGCTCCAGTCCGCTCCGATTTTAACTGCTTCTAGCGGCTTACATGTAGGTGGTTCACGTAGAATAGAATGGGTTTTAATGGGAGCATCCAAGCAACCTGATTGGATAAAACGTGTCACGTGAGACCCTTCCACCCCCCCCCGCAACACTGGCTCGTGTGCCCGCGAGAGTAGCAAGATGGAGTTTGGCAAGTACAAAAGTAAAAATTTGAGCGGAGCGTGGAGCGATTTCGCCGGAGCGGCAGGAAATTTGAGATGAGCGCGGAGCGGTTTTGAGCGGAGCGCCCTGGCACAACGTTGAGCGGCAGAGGGAATGAGCGGACATCCTCCTGAGCGGGGAGCGGGTATTGCGCGGCGCTCCGCTCCGCTCACATGCTCTGATTGGAGTGAACGGAGATATCTACTTCTGGGTCCCATGATTTGAGGGACCCGTCCACAGCCCGCTTAAACAGCTGCAATACCAGGCTTCCGCTGAGCACTGGTGGATTGCGGAAGTATGCAGTGTTCCTGGGGGCTTGGTTACAATCAGAGCCACACAGACTCAGCCCTTGTTTGGCTGTATATTTTGTCTATTAAGACTTTGTTGTTTGGTCCTAACCAAAATATGAATAGGCTCTAAGCATAAGTTCCTTGTAAAGTCTCTGTGGGACTGAAATGTTGAATGTGTTTCATTATTTATGCTGTTCTCATGCTCTTTTTTATTACTGCTATTTACTGCTATTTCAGGGCAGGATATATGCTCAGGTTCTAAAGTACTTAATTACAAAACATGCCCTGTCTGGTGGCTGTTAGACGTCATTCTTGAAGTGCACTTTTATTTTATTATTGAAATAGTATAAACTATTAACATGTTTGATTTCATGGAAATGCAACTTTTTTGTTAAATGTTTGTGTGGCTGCACTTTGTAACTCAGGAGCTAATAAATTAGGCATAGAAAAAGAGTTTGTGTCATGTCGTGTAAAGGTTTAGGTTGTTTAATTATTCTATATCATAACATTATTGTAATTCAGCTAATCATGGTACACACTACATGCAGATGCAATATAGACCTCATTAGACTTTAATGTTTGCCCCCCCCCCCCCCCCCTCCGCCTTGTCCTGAATGTTTATTTTGCTGAAAGTAATGAGTAACTTATTACTTATTACCAGTGCTTAATTTGTAAAGTGGGAGGTCCCGGAACGCAGAGGGGGGGGTGGATCCGGCGACTTAGGCCCCGTTCACACGAAGCCGATTTCATGGCGAAACCGCAAAGGTCTTGTACGGTTCGGCCTTCCGTACACACGAAGCCGGCGAATCCACTGACCGAAACCGCAAACTTCTGAAACCACCCTCGGAGGTGGTTTCAAATCTACCCGGTTTCGTTTTGGATTCGTGTGTACGCCTGAAACCGCAAACCATGACGTCATCGCCCCACCCCTCGACCTCCTAGCCAATGGCTCTTAAGCCCGCGGAGTCTCAGAAATCACATGCGAGCATGCACATAAGGGCAGCCTCTTTATGCGCATGCTCGCCTCTTCTTATTTCATTTCTTCTGGATTTCTGTACCAGAAGCAGCGCCCCTAATGGGCCTGGAATGTGTACTACAGCGTTTCTACAGATCTACCCGGTTTCGCTTGGCTTCGTCTTTACGGAGATACTTCGAAACCGGATAGATCGAAACCGTAACGGTTTCGCCCGTTTCGGCTTCGTGTGAACGGGGCCTTAGTACGGGGGTTAGAGGTAATGGAACAAAGAAAAATACACTGCCTACTAGGGTTGTGCCGATGAACGATGTCATCGTCCGTCGTGATGGCTGACTGACATCAGGATGGAGGGCCACCATCGTGATGGCATGCCCCCCCCCCCCCTTTCAGACGCACACTAATCCTAGTCTCTTATAGAGTTAACCTAAATACTTTGCTGGGATTGCTCTGTAAATTAAATTGAGAATATAACTGATGCATATGCATGCTATTTTAAATACGGCAGTCTTTTCCAGAGATGTGACGTGTTAGTCTTCAGCGATCTGATCGCATTTCTCGAGTCAGATTACGCAGTGCCATGTCGCCAAACTAGGAAAATGTACAGCGAAGCAGCAGCCTCCCTCCGTGAGATCCTGTCCTTAGCGGAGAATGTTGCCATCACCACGATGCTTGGAAAGCGTCGGTTACGGAGTCGTGCTTGACCGTGACTTTTTCAACGACTGGGTTGTGCAGAGTGCGATCCTGAAGATTCGCTCAATGCCAGAGAGGCACACTGTTGGAAACATGAATTTTAGTTTCCAACTATTTATTTAAAAACTAAAATATCTGTTTTAATGTGTGTATGTTCAATCAAATGTTTTTATATCTTAAACAAATTCCGTTGCAAAGAGGAGGCGCGGAGGTTCAATATCCTCATGAAAAAGAGTTAGTCGGCCAACGCTGGCACATTTTGCCGATTGTAAATTGACAAGAGAAATTGTAAACGTTCACAATCCTGCTCTGTGATATTTAATTTATCGTAATTTCTATTAACTTGTGCGTGGCGCACATGCATGTGTTCATGCATCGTTTTTTCCTCGCTGCTGCTTGCTCCTCAGATGCGGCGAACTTCAAAACTGTCGGGCGTGGTAAATGTTGGCCCTGTAGCGGTATCGTATTCACTGTGTATGTTGCATGGTGCGTGCCCCCTTTAAGGGAAGGGGGCGTGGCACCCACCTGGTGTTACAACGCAGGTCTTAAGGAACGCACCTCTGGCTGTGCGGGTTCTGTGTTTTGGGAAATAAATCCTTCTCGTGTTTTTCACCGGCAATCAAGTCTCCGTCTCCATTTCATTGCGATCTCCTACATTGGTGACCCTGACAGTTTCCGGACGTTTTACCGGATTACTGTTCTATGCGCTGGAAGAGCGAGGACGCGCAGATCGGAGATTGGGCTATGGAGTTCGATTCGGCGGAAGGTTCCGTGGCTGCTGCTCCGGTGATGGCAGTCTCCCTGAAGCTCCCGGAGTTTTGGGAACGGCAGCCGCGGGTCTGGTTCGCGCAAGCGGAGGCGCAATTCGCGCTGAAGGGGATTACTGCGGATGAAACCAAGTTTTATTATGTAGTCTCCGCGCTTGGTGGCTCGACGGCGGCCAGAGCGATGTATATTCTCGAGGACCCCCCGGCCCGTGGGAAGTATGCATTGCTAAAGGGGTTCCTGATGGAGACGTTCTGTTTGTCGGAGGCTGAACGGGGCGAGCAGCTTCTGGCATTGAATGGCCTCGGGGACTCCAAACCATCGGAGCTCATGGATCACATGCTCAATCTCCTGGGGAGTAATAGGCCTTGTTTTTTGTTTCGGGCTTTATTTATGCAGCAGCTGCCAGTGCGTGTTAGGGCAGCTCTAGCCAACAGTGACACCACAGACTTTCGGGCTCTGGCTAGGGAGGCGGATCGTTTTTTCGCCGCCGGGCGCGAGCGCTGCACGGCCGTATTGGCTCACACCACTGGCGACCTGGAGATGACGGACACCATCGCTGTGGCCGCGGCGACACGAAGACAGCCACAGCAGTCTGCAGGCCTGTGCTATTTCCACGCCCTGTATGGACCCAAAGCTAGGAGGTGCCGCCCCCCGTGCAGTTTCGTGGCATCGGGAAATGCACGGGCCGGCACTCGCTAGCTGCCGTGTGTGTCGGCCGTTCTGGGGGTCTGTTATTCATCACAGATACAGGCTCTGGGCGACGGTTCCTGTGTGACACGGGGGCCCAGGTGAGCGTTCTGCCCGCGTCACGCATTGACAGAATAGGGGGCGGCCACGGCCCCGCCCTGGAGGCCGCCAACGGCAGCCCCATCCGCACCTTTGGGACTAGGACTGTTAATTTATGTTTCGGGGGTCAGCGTTTCGGCTGGGATTTTGTCACCGCGGAGGTGTCCACACCCCTCCTAGGCGCCGATTTCCTCTGCGCCAATGGCCTTTTGGTGGATGTGATGAACCGGCGCTTGATAAGTGCTGAGACTTTTAGCTCCCTGGCATGTGAGCTCAGTGGCTCAGGCACGACGAAGCTGTCGGGCGCACTCTCACCCTCCGATGTGTTTTCCCCCCTCCTCGCGGAATTCCCGGAGCTTACGGAGCCCACGTTCTCAGCTGCCGCCACCAAGCACGGAGTGGAGCATCACATCGCGACCACTGGCCCGCCGGTCTAGGCCAGGGCCCGGCGCCTCGACTCTGCTAAGCTCGCCGTTGCTAGGTCTGAGTTTGACACCCTGGAGCGTCTTGGAATTGTCCGGCGATCGGACAGCCCCTGGGCTTCCCCGCTCCACATCGTCTCGAAGCCTGGCGGTGGGTGGCGTCCATGTGGGGATTACCGCCGGCTCAATGACATTACGGTGCCCGACCGCTATCCGATTCCCCACATCCAGGACTTTTCTGCCCGCCTGGCCGGTGCGGTAGTGTTCTCCAAGGTGGACCTCGTTCGGGGCTATCACCAGGTGCCCGTCCAGCCGCAGGACGTCCCGAAGACGGCGGTGATCACTCCGTTTGGACTATTTGAGTTTTTACGGATGCCGTTCGGCCTGAAGAACGCAGCCCAGGCCTTTCAGCGCCTGATGGACACCGTGCTGCGGGACCTGCCATTCCTGTTCGTTTACCTGGATGACATTCTGATCGCCAGCGCCTCCACGGCCGAGCACATGAAGCATCTGCGAACACTCTTCGAGCGGCTCAGCCAGCATGGCCTGATTGTCAATCCAGCCAAGTGCCAATTCGGCCGGATCGCCA
Source organism: Gadus macrocephalus (assembly GCF_031168955.1). Taxonomy (NCBI): domain Eukaryota; kingdom Metazoa; phylum Chordata; class Actinopteri; order Gadiformes; family Gadidae; genus Gadus; species Gadus macrocephalus. The sequence continues at coordinate 22,327,571 of NC_082390.1, read as the reverse complement.
TTGACTTCCTGGGCCACCGCATCACCAAGGAGGGAGCTGTTCCCCTGCCCTCGAAGGTGGCTGCAGTGGCGGACTTCCAGCGCCCTCTTACAGTTCGGGCCCTGCAGGAGTTTTTGGGGATGGTGAACTTTTATCACCGTTTTGTTCCCCGTGCGGCCCGGCTCATGCGGCCCCTGTATGAGGCACTCAAGGGTAAGACCACGAAGCATATTATTGACTGGACCGCTGAGAGAGAGGCGGCCTTTGGGGACACTAAACGGGCATTGGCCGAGGCGACTATGCTGGCGCATCCTTTGCCTGCGGCGCTGATTGCCCTGACCACCGACGCTTCGGACTATGCTGTTGGTGCCGTGCATGAGCAGTTGGTGAACGGCGTCTGGCAGCCGCTGGCATTCTTCAGCCGGCAGCTCCGCCCCTGCGAACGGAAATATAGCACCTTCGATAGAGAGCTCCTCGGCCTTTACCTCGCCATTAGGCATTTCCGTTTCCTGTTGGAGGCTCGGCCATTCTCCGTTTTCGTGGACCACAAGCCATTGACGTTCGCGATGGCGAAGGTTTCGGAGCCGTGGTCTGCCCGTCAGCAGCGCCAGCTGGCCTACATCTCCGAGTTTACCACGGACATCCGCCATGTGGCGGGTAAGGACAATCACGTGGCTGATTGCCTCTCCCGGGCCATCGCAGGAGCTGTCCACCTGGGAATCGACTACACCGGCATGGCAGGTGATCAGGCCTCCGACCCGGAGGTCCAGGCTCTGAGGACAGCTGTCACGGGACTCAGGTTGGAGGACATCAAGTACGACAACGTCGGTGCCACGCTCCTGTGTGACGTCTCCACTGGACAGCCAAGGCCGGTCGTGCCCGGCAGTTGGAGGCGTCAGGTTTTCGATGCCGTGCACGGCCTTGCCCATCCTGGGCGGAGGACATCACAGCAGCTGGTGGCCGGGAAGTTTGTCTGGCATGGCCTTAAGAAGGACATTCGGGACTGGGCTCGGGCCTGCGTGGTTTGCCAGCGAGCCAAGGTGCATCGGCATGTGACTGCTCCGCTGGCGCATTTTTCAGTGCCGGAGCGGCGGTTTGACCACGTGCATGTGGACCTGGTGGGGCCCCTGCCGCCCTCTCAAGGGTTCAGCTACCTCCTAACGATGGTGGACAGGACCACCCGCTGGCCGGAGGCTGTCCCGCTGGCATCCACTACGACCTCTGACGTGGCCCGGGCGTTCATAGGCACCTGGGTCGCCCGGTTTGGCCCCCCTTCTGATGTCTCCTCTGACAGGGGACCTCAGTTCACTTCCGAGCTGTGGAATGCGGTCGCCGGGGGCCTGGGTGTGCGGCTCCATCGAACAACCGCTTATCACCCACAGGCTAATGGGTTGTGTGAGCGGTTTCATCGCTCCTTGAAAGCTGCACTCCGGGCCAGCCTTACGGATGACGGTTGGGTCGATAGGCTCCCCTGGGTCATGTTGGGCCTCCGGACTGCCCCTAAGGAGGACCTGCGGGCTTCGTCGGCCGAGCTGGTTTACGGACAGCCACTACGGGTTCCTGGGGATTTCATCCCCACCGCCACAGCTCCCTGGTCGGCAGCCCAGGAGCGGACCTCGCTCCAGGACAGGGTCCGGGGTTTCACGCCGGTGCCCACCTCGCAGCACGGCCTCCCGAAGGCTTGCGTGCCGCCCAGCCTGCGGACGGCGGGGTATGTGTTCATCCGCCATGATGCCCATCGGGGCCCTTTCCGTCCTCCCTACGACGGTCCGTTTCGCGTCCTGGAGGCCGGTGACAAGGCCTTCTTGGTAGACATCGGGGGCAGGCCTGACTACATTTCGGTCGATCGCCTCAAGCCAGCCCACCTGGATCTGGACCAGCCCGTGGGGTTGGCTCTGCCCCCGCGGCGGGGTCGTCCTCCGGTTTCCAAGCCACACCGCCTCATGACTCCTGCACTGCCTGCTGTGGCCCCCTCGGCCCCCGCACCGGTTCCGCTGAGTCGTTTCGGGCGGGTGCTCAGGGCTCCTTCCCGTTGGCCTTGACTGTTCGGGAGTGTGAATTCTGGGGGGGCGTCTGTAGCGGTATCGTATTCACTGTGTATGTTGTATGGTGCGTGCCCCCTTTAAGGGAAGGGGGCGTGGCACCCACCTGGTGTTACAACGCAGGTCTTAAGGAACGCACCTCTGGCTGTGCGGGTTCTGTGTTTTGGGAAATAAATCCTTCTCGTGTTTTTCACCGGCAATCAAGTCTCCGTCTCCATTTCATTGCGATCTCCTACAGCCCGCTCCTTTCAGTGCGTCAACAGATCTCCGACATTTTCAAATGACGTTAAATCTTAATAAACAACATGAAATTCTTAGGATTTGTTCTGTAAATTTATGTATGCATATTATTATTTTAACAATTTTTTATTTGAGAGGTACCGGATCTGCCCAAATAAGTACCGGAACACAGGGAGGCCAAAATTAAGAGGTGCCGGATCTTGTTCCGGCAGGATCCGGCTCAAATTAACCACTGCTTATTACTCTACACAGAAGGTAATATTGTAAAGAAACGTATTACTTTCAAATGCAAGTAACTAGTAATATGAAATATATTACATTTTGGAAGTAACTTGCCCAACACTGCCTATTTGTCTAAACCCCATCCTTACCCCCTACTTCCCTGACACCTTAAATATTCCCCAAGTACCCCAACACCCCCCTCTCCTCCCACACACTTGGTCTCGCCCGTCTGACGTCACCCCCACACCGCACAAATGTTCTTCCGGACTTCACGTTGGGTCCTCCCGCAGCCTCCGGCACCCGGAAGCCAGCGCAACCGTAACGCGAGTGTTTTACGTCTTGTCCTTGTTTGTGCCATGTCCCATGACCGGCTTCCTCATAACGTATGTTTTTTTGTGTGTTGCAGGTGGCGTCATGAAAGTGTTTGAATGTTCTGTGTGTGTTTAATAAAAGGGTACTTGTAAATCCCGGTGTCAGTCCTGTTTGTGTCCATTGCCTGTGGTAACGGGCAGCCGCACCGTTACACACTTTGAACACACCTTTTGGCAGATAGTTTTCTTCGATTACCATTTGGAATAAAATCGGCCCGCGAGATCATCCACAAAAACAGTGACAATCAGAGGTCTGCTGCAAAAAGACAGAGGATTTGAGTGGACTGACAGACACAACAAACCAACCAACAAACCGGATCCCCCCCTAACCACCGGTCAATCCTTCTCCACATTTGCTACCATCACCTCCTCTGATCTTTCCTCCATAGTCTCAACCATGAATTCCACAACCTGCAACCTGGACCCGCTCCCCACCACACTTCTAAAGGCCTGTCTCCCCATTCTCTCCACCCTCATCACTAACACTGTAAACTCCTCCGGCCATGTCCCCTCCTCCCTAAAGCTTGCATCAGTCACCCCCGTACTAAAGAAACCCGGCCTGGATCCTGATTCCCCTAACAACTACCGCCCCATCTCCAATCTACCTTTTCTGTCTAAAATCCTGGAACGTGTTGTTGCCAAACAACTCATCACCTACTAACGGAGATTAACCGAGATTTAAAACACTTAGACTAATTTAAGAGAGAGAGTGCAAAAGAAATCGAGGGGTCCGGAGCAAGAATTGACAAAAGACTTTATCGTGCAGAAAAACAACAACGACAACAGCCTGAGTAGGTTTGCAAAGTCACTGGCTGGACTTCGGTCCCAGCCCTCCTTTATACACATACAGGAACTTCTTTAATACAATGGAGGTTCCCTTTGTCCCTAATGAGGTTTTCCGCCTAGTCTCTTCGTCTCAGCGTGTTATCAACCGTGCCCCGGTCTGAGGTCCGCAGGGATTAGCCTTGTCAGTCAAAATGACCCACGCCTGAAAGGTGGAGGTCAACATGACTTGACCCTGCAGTTCCCAGGACATTTCTGCGTGCCTACCATCTGGTGTGAACCCAGACTCAGGCGTCATGTGCTTTCCACTATTTAAAATATTAAGCCTATTAATAATCATGGTTTACTATAGAATATACTCACTAATTTCTACCACACTACCTTGACGCCAACGACCTCTTTGAACTCTTCCAATCCAGTTTCCGCTCCAAACACAGTACAGAAACAGCCCTCCTCAAAGTGACCAATGACCTTCTGCTATCCTGACACTGGCTCCCTCAATATCCTCATCCTCCAGGGGCGGACTGGCCGTCGGGCATACCGGGCGTTTGCCCGGTGGGCCGAGGTGCAATATGGGCCGATAGTCCCGATTTTATTTATTTATTTTTTCATATAATGGTCTGACCGGCTGGCCCATGAAAGTAGTTCATCAGCGGCCCTATTGACACTGGGCTGGCCCAATCACATCCCCTGGGCTGACCCAACACCAACCCCTTTCGATTTGGACCTGCCTACATAATGCATTAGGACGGTAAACAAACTCAGCGTGGCCCATGGCCTTGACATTCTTGACACGCGCACGCTAGTCTGCGGCCCATTGGCTGTCTTCTGTACTGACTAGGGGCTCGTCCAATCATATCACAAAACACCTTCTACCTTTAGCTTGGTCGGTGCACAGAAACGCACGTTTCGTGAGAATCCTCCAGTCCAAAATGGAGAGAAAGAGAAAAGGGGGTGCAGAGAAACTGTGAGACAAGAAGAGGCTTGCTCTTCAAGCCAATGCTGCCAAATGTGGCAAAATATCAGAAATGTTTGCCACGGCAGGGCCATCCTCAGCTCCCGTGGATGACAGTGATGCTGGTGGCGATACGATACAACGACCTACGGTAAGCTTACTGATCATGAATTAAAACGTCTCTAAAATATGTTTGACTTAGGACCTATGTTCTATGGCCAAGTTCGTTTGCATTGTAAATACAAGACAAGTCTGTAGCTGTTGCTAGCCCTCAGCCTACTCTACTCTGAAACAGCCAGCCGTTAGCCTACACTCTAATGTTGTGTGTTTGAGTGGTGGGCTAGCCCGTTAGCCTATTGGTGCGCGGTCCAGATACCGAATTATGATAGCCCTATACTCCGTCCAGGGGTATTTTTCGGTAAATCACATTCAATAGTTTAATATTATAAATGAGATTCACACTGTCATAATTTAGCCTTGCACATATCCAGTCTATGGTAGCCTGTGAAGTGCTAATGTTAATGCATTGCGCCCTAACGTCATGCCATGCATTATTCAGAATGTACAGTCCCGTGCGTGAAGTTGACAAGCATTTGCAGTTAAGCATAGCCTCCGTGTACTTTTGAAGTTAAATTGAAAAAATAGTCTAATGGTGGTCGCTGGGACAAAACCAGTTGAAAACCCCTGTGCTAGAGAATAGCTTCTAACGCCAAATGCCAACCCTATGTTTGTGGGATGAGTAGTAGGCTCCCTTTTGACTGGGTAAGTTCACAATTTAGTGGGTACTACTCTTGATACAGTAGAGTAACATCTGATCCATCATTTATTCTCTTCTCTATTCTTTGTCTTTGTCTTCTATTTTTCGTCTTTGTCTTCTATTAAACGCAGGTACACACCTGCGTCGGATGAACTCTACCCATTACTGTGATGGACATGGAGTATACTTTTTTTGTTAATAAATAACACCTTTTGGAAGTGTATAATGCGTCCACTCTCACTGATTGATTTTAACTCATTGCATGGCTTAAGGTATGTGGAAAATAGTTGCACAGTTGGAGTCAGGCTTTTAGCTAGGATTTTTTGTACAGCACTTGATAGTTTTTAGGTAATATTACAATTACACTGATTTATTTATATGTTTAGTAATTTAATACATAATAACAGTGAGTGTAACTGAAACTAGGCAACAAGGTACAAAATTCAAGTAACAACTTTAACAAAAAGAAACAACTTTCTACACAACTTTAAAGTGTATGATGTATATTGTATTGTATTGAATTTAGATTAACTAAGACCACCACCTTAACACACAAACTCTTGTTGAACTCATAAAGTAGTAGGTTCAGTGACGTGCGGTGAGACAGCTGTCTTCTGTAGCTTCTGCGAGCCCGTGAATCAATGTTTCGTTGGAATCATGATATAACGTTGTTGTAGCGGGAATACAGCAATGCTATTTTCTAATTGGCAGGGCATATGTATGATTCTAGACTTCGCTAGGGCACTGAAGCGACTGAAACGGTGAACTTTGATCACATTCAGCCAAGTTAACAGGTAAAACGGGAGAAAAATAGGGCGTCTTTAGGCCGTCCTGCCTAAAAGTAGGGCGTCCCATTTCTTCTTATTTTTTAGTAGACTATAGGGCAGACGCCCTGCTAGCTAAAAGCCTGGTTGGTGTAGACATTCAAGAGACCAAAAAGACTGAAAAGGTGTGTTATCGAATTTAGTGGGCCGGACTGGTTCAAAATGCCCGGGCCGATTTTTTGTCCCAGTCCGCCCCTGTCATCCTCCTTGACCTCAGTGCTGCCTTTGACACGATCAATCACTCCATTCTCCTCTCCCGTCTCCAATCCACCCTTGGCATCACTGGCACCGCCCTCTCCTGGCTCGGATCCTATCTCTCCGACAGACATCAATTCATAGCCATCAACAACTGTCAATCAGCCACTACTCCTCTCATCCACGGTGTCCCCCAGGGTTCTGTGCTTGGTCCACTCCTCTTCATTCTGTACATGCTTCCTCTTGGTCAGATCCATGGACTCCGGTTCCACTGTTACGCCGATGACACACAGCTTTACCTTCCCTCCAAAACCATCAGTCCTTCCACCCTCTCAACCCTCTCCAACTGTTTGACTGACATCAAGACCTGGATGCAAAACAGCTTTCTCAAACTGAACTCCAACAAATCCGAAATCCTCATCATTGGTCCTGACACCCTCACTCACTCCACTCAGAACTTCACCCTTAACATTGACGGCTCCACCATCACCCCCTCCACCAAAATCCGTAACCTTGGAGTTATGCTGGACCCCACTCTCTCCTTCCTCCCCCATGTTAACCATATTACCAAAACTGCCTTTTTCCACCTCCGAAAAATCGCCCGCCTCTGCCCCAACCTGTCAACTACCGCTGCTGCGACACTCATCCACGCTTTCATTTCATCCAGGCTTGACTACTGCAATGGTCTTCTCTACGGCACCTCCAACAAAGTCCTCAAAAAACGTCAATATGTCCAGAACTCAGCTGCACGCCTCCTCGCTGGTACCTGCTCCAGAGAACACATCACACCTGTCCTCCGTGAACTCCTTTGGCTTCCAATTAAACACCGAATCAACTTCAAAATCTTACTCATCACCTACAAGGCCCTCAACAGCCAACCCCCCCCCCCAGTGTTGCCAACTTAGCGATTTTGTCGCTATATTTAGCGACTTTTCAGCTCCCTTTGGCAATTTTTTTTTTTAAAGCGACAAATCTAGCTTGTTTTTCTGGTTTTAGTGACTTTTGGCGACTTTTTGAGGTGAAAGCACGTATCGCTATTATCTCTTCACAACGAGCAGCGGTTGCCTGCACGGCCCCTCCCCCTCTCAAAGCACTTACAGGCGGCCCAGTCCTCGTGCAGCAGTCCCTCCCAGCTGCTCTGTTAGCAGGAGCTAACAGGAGACGTTCACGCCTCGGCCTACGGGCTGCATATGAATCCGCGTCCCGGCCAGCAAGCCGCCGCCGACTGATCCCGCCCCCTGACGTACAGTCAGGGCAGGATAATGGCATATTTTCTTTGTTTAAATAAAATAATAAATCACTGCACTAAATAAATCACTGTGTTACAGTTTGACTCACACTGGCTCAGTCACTTACTCACCTCACCTCGTCCACTGTGTGTGTGTGCAATTCTGTGACAAATAGGCTACACAAACTGTCTTTACCATGTCGCAGTCAAAACTGTACCAACACAAATATAGAAAAGAGTGGGAAGCAAGCTTTTAAGGGCTGGTTAAAGCCGTTTATTGGAGACGATACACAAGCATACTGTCACTATTGCAAGGTAGATTTCTGTGCCATAAACTATGTTTTGCAAACTGTGTCATGTACAGGGCCTTATATCAAGTCTTATAAGTCTCCCTTAGATGGTGATGAAATTAGGGCTAATAATGTTTTATAATGGCTATGCTATGGAGAAAATGAATGGGATTTTTACTTCCAGTTATGCAAATTATGCGATGACGTCATCTAGCGACTTCTAGCGACTTTTAGGAGAGCCAAAAGCTACTTTTCTTACTGAAGAGTTGGCAACACTGCCCCCCCCCTACCTTGCCGACCTCCTCCATCACCACGCCCCCTCCCGATTCCTCAGGTCCATCTCTGCCAACCTGCTACAAGTTCCACGGACTGAGCGACGGACTTGGGGTGATCGGGTCTTCTCAGTTGCTGCCCCCACCCTTTGGAATTCACTCCCCTCCCACATCAAAGTCCCTCCAACCCTCTCTTCTTTCAAATCTGCACTCAAAACATACCTTTTTACACTAGCCTTCCCCACCTAACTCCCACCTTATTCTTCATGTTTAACCTCTGTTTTTATTTTATTCCTAGTCTGTTTTACATAGTTTTGATAGGGCAATATGTAAAGCGTCTTAGAGTACCATATTAAGCGCTATATAAATTCCATTTATTATTATTTATTAACAAAGAATGGGAGAAGCTCAAAGAGACACTTACCAGAGAACCAGTGCTTACCTTCTTTGATCCCTCTTGAAAAACAAAAGTCTCCACAGATGCATCCAAAGACGGATTGGGCGCAGTGCTGCTCCAAGCTGACAACGATGGCCACTGGAGACTGGTGGCGTATGCATCAAGATCAATGACGGAGTCGGAAACGAGGTATGCCCAAATTGAAAAAGAGACTCTAGGTTTAGTGTTTGGATGCGAGAAGTTTCATGGATACATATATGGGCTGCTTACTTTCACACAGAAACAGATCACCAACCACTCATCTCTATTTACAAAAAGAACCTGACTGACATGTCTCTCAGGATTCAACGTATAATGATGAGGTTACAAAGATATGATATGTATCTAATCTACACGCCAGGGAAATACATAGTCCTGGCTGATGCACTGTCTCGAGCACCCGCGCCGCCCCAAGCAGCTGTGCAATCAAGAGAGGCACAAACAAAATCGTCAAAAGAGATTGAACGGCATGTAAACTTAATTGTCTCTTCTCTCCCAGTGTCAGACACGGTGCTCAAGAAGATTGCACAGGAAACTGAACAAGATGAGACACTGCAGGCAGTGGCAGCGAAACTCCAAAAAGGGTGGACAAAATGCACACTCCCACAATACTATTCCATCAGGGCAGAACTGAGTGTGGCAAACGGCCTACTGCTGAGACAAAATAGGATCATCATCCCAGCATCTATACGGAAAGATATGCTCAGCAGAATCCACGAGGGGCACCTTGGCGTAGAAAAATGCAGAGCAAGGGCATGGGAAGCGGTCTACTGGCCAGGTATAAACAGAGACATTGAGACACTGATTAGTTAGTGTGATACATGCCAAAGACAGATACAAGCAAGCCAATGAGCCAATGTTGATCCCAGAAATGCCGACTGAGCCATGGCAAAAAGTTGGAACAGATCTCTTTCATGTAAATGGAAAGGACTTTCTCTTAGTGATTGATATCACTCAAACTATCCTGAAGTAGCACAACTGAACCGCACATCTGCCAGTGCTGTTATAACTCACATGAAAAGCATCTTTGGCAGACTTGGCATTCCCCAGATAGTCCAAAGTGACAATAGTCTGCAGTACAGCAGCCAAGAGTTTCAAATGTTTGCAGAGGAGTATGGGTTCCAACACACTACATCGAGCCCTCTCTATCCAAAGGCAAATGGTAAGGCAGAGAAAGGAGTGGAAATCGTCAAAAGACTTCTAAAAAAGGCTGCAGAGACAAAATCAGACCCTTACCTTGCACTGTTGACCTATCGGTCCTCTCCTCTGGGATCTGGAGCATCACCCTCAGAGCTCCTCATGAACCGAAAACTGCGCAACACATTACCACACATGCCAAGAAAGAAGAAAAAACAGAGTACTCACACAAAAGCACATGCAGCTGAAGTGGGCACAGAAAAAGCATCATGACAAGACGGCCAGGAGTCTCACACCTCTCTCAGAACACGACGTGGTCAGAATCGAAGAGCCCCACACATGGAACAGAAAAGCAGTGCTGCTCAAAGAGGTCGGTCCGAGGTCGTACACAGTCAGAACGGAGGATGGACATGTATTCCGGAGGAACCGCAGATGCCTGCTCAGGACTCGAGAGACATTTAGAAAGCAGTCACACGCAGAAGTGAAACCCTCCTGACGCACACCAGGATGTGCAGCCCACAGAGCATCAGACACCAACATCAGAGACAGGGGCACCTGTCTGCCGTAAGTCTAGCAGAGTTAGAAGATCAAGAGTGATGATGGGCTTGTGAGAGTATTTGTGTTTTACATATGTGAGTGTTGCTTAACCTGAGAATAGTCTTAAATTAAAGGGTTATGGTAACATTGAAAAAAAAAAAAAAAAAGAATACTGTTTATTGCCTTGGTTTCCTGAAATAAGAGGATATCCTGTTTATTGCTACTGTTGCATATCTGTTACTTACTTTATTACCTACCGTTACTTACTGGTGTTACCTGAAAGAAGTGGTTTTACTGTTCATTACCACTGTTACCTGTAAGAAAAATAGTACAGTTAATTTACACAGTACAGTCAATTAAGGTTACTTTCTAAAACCTCTTATCTGAAAGAAGGGATTAATTGTTTACCTTGTTTACCTGTAAGAAAAGCTTTAGGTGTGGTAGCCCTTACTGTGTTTAATGTGTTTAGGTGTAGCTTCCAGGTCTAGTCTTGATATAGTCTTGGGCCTACTATTATTTGACTTTTAAACTCAGAGAAAGGAGGATGTAATGATATGTATGTTCTGTATATATGTTATATGTTATGACCACTAGGTGGCAGTGTTGATTACTAGATCAGATGGAGCTAGACTTGAGAACGACAGAACAAGTGTAACGAGAGAACCATGAAGGCTGGTAAAATAAAGACACCTAGGGTGTGTTCGACCTACTTGCTTACTGCTTACTACCTACTCAATACTTGGCTTACTTCTCGAATCCTTAAATAATGATTGAGTAATCCATTTTGAGTAATCGACGTTCGGAAGACCGTTCTTACTTAACCACCTCAGATGACGTGAATCAAATGACGTGTCAATAACCTACCGGCCGGGCGCCGTTAATAAATATTATAAATAAATATATAATCGTCACATTTAATGTCACAGTACATCTTCAACCTAAGGATTTGCGGTGATATGTTAAAAACAATTATTAAACAATTATTAAAAGCACTGCTGCTGCGGCTCCCCGTTTAGCGCCATTGCTTCCATTGTTCTTTTGAATAGACGCAGTGCATTCTGGGGCAGTTGAGTACGTCTAGTAAGCTAGCGATGCTAAAGGCTTGATTCCACCGGAGGCGTACGCGCCGCGGGACGGCTGCGCCGCGGTCACCGCTGCTGATCGATTCCACTCTAATCAATGAGACCATTTCCACCGGGCGCGCCGCGGAACGTTTCAGCAGCGTCCCAGGAGCGGCGTGCTGCGCCGCGGCGCAATCTTTCCGTCCAATTCTATTTTTGCCGCGAGCCGCTGCTAAACCGCGTCAATTTCGACAGAGCAGGTCGAGCCGGGCAGGAAGTGAAAAGTAAAAGCCATAGAGCATCCGGTCAATTTTCAAAATAAAACACAATACATTATTACGTCATGACCGGTGGCACCAGAGCCCTGTACCACGAAGCTCGCTTAGAGGGTTAGCGAGGTATGTTGAGCTCCAAGCCTGGGTTAGTTGTACCACGAAAGTCGATCTCTTTTAGCGTCGCTGTATCACCATGGTGACTTATGCTCGCAACCAAACCTGGTCGGGAGCAGTTTTTCGGCTTAGTCTAGCCGGAGATCGGCTACTTAAATCGGCGTGCGCAGCTTCCTAGCCCCTCCTCTGACAATGGCGTCACCATTTGTGGGTGTTCCCGTGGACCCCGGCGCACTTCTCGTACAGGCGTCTCTCCGGAGACAGAGGTTTTACGGGACAGAACCGATCCCTTGGCATTGTCTGACGATATTCAGATTTCAGACTTTATTGTCATTGTGCAAACAACGAAATTGGGGTTCTTCATGAGAGATACAGATTCTCATCAGAGGGTGTTCGTTATTTGATCGTCCTTTTGGACCTTATGTAGACAATGATTACTGTTGCGCATTGTATCTCCGTGACAGTGTGCTAGAGTGGAGGTAGCGCGTCAGTCTTGAATTTCTGCGCGGGGGGTTCGACTCCCAAGTGATGCAAATTTATGTGAAGCATAAAAAGTCCTAATTCTCATGCATATGGAATACTTATTCACTAAAGCTTATGGAATTATATTTTTGTGCTTATTTCGAACTTGAACCCATATTTTCAAGGCCGTGCTGGCACCACATGGGGGTAAAATGCATGATGATAGACCGGCGAATTTGAACCCCGGTCGCTGGCGTTCGGGTCTTATACTAATCCACTACGCTACCTCTCAGCGGTCGAAAACATGCTATACATTTCTTAAATAGGGTGTATTTAAAGTGAATTCCCTAAATGATAGAATAAGGCAGGATGGACGTTGCTTATGCATTTAAATCATCATCATTCTATTTGGATTAATGGCGAACAATTCTGCATTTGGCATAGTTATTTTACAGACAATATGCAGAATCTTTTCACTTAAACTCATATAGACTGCTTGATCTATCGTAAAGGTGAGAAAAATGACGCAAAAAACGCCCCTTTCACGTGAACGCGCACTGAACCTAAAGCGGAAAACCTGGTTCTACTAATTGAATCTAAAGTAAGCTTCGTGGTACCATTTAACTCTGATTGCGAGTTGCGGGTCTGTCGAGCCAGGTTTTCCCAAGAAAGCCTGGGTATGTTCAGCGAGCTTCGTGGTATAGGGCACTGGTCAGCAGTCAATCAATCAAAGGGTCTCAGAGGGTCGGCAACATGGACGACGAGAGATTCATTGTCGAAGTTCAGCAACATGAAGTCATTTATGTACCAAATCCTCCTTTTTATAAGGAAAATGTCAGAAAGGACAAAGCGTGGCATTTAATTGCAATAGTTTTGGGAGTGGAAGGTGAGTACATTAGGTTTAGGATTATCGCGTGATCTCGTGATCTCGCGTGAATGCGGCTGTCTCGCAAGGCAGCGCTACGCTGCCGTTACGCGCCCGGTAGGAATGGACGCAGGGCAGAGGACGCAGCCGTTCCGCGGCGCGTACGCGTCCGGTGGGATCCCGGTGTTACACAAAATCTTTCCGGAAGTAGAAGACATTCGGATACTACTCGCTTACCTAAAACTCGCTTACTACGTTCTGCTTACTCAATTTGACGTCATAGTTAGTAAGAGTAGTAATGGTGCGTTTGAATATCCATCCGTCTCGGAGGTCCGAGGACGTTGCCTAGCGACACGCACAAACACGCCCCTTTTCCTCGGACGGCGATCTCGCCATCTCGGTTGAACTCAGTGGTGACCGAGCGAAATTCCGAGACAGAATTCAAGATGGCTGCGCCCATTGTGACTTGAAGTATGAACTGTTTTCATTGTGCTTGGACCACTTTGGTGGTTTAAATGGTAATTTCAATCACTCGTATTGCTGCAATACCTTACTGCGTCCGTATCTCTGCCTATGTACACAAATATATTGTATTTGTGTACAGCACTTTGGTCAACCACTGTTGTTTTAAATGTGCTATATAAATAAACTTGACTTGACTTGACTATGGCCTATAGCCTACTTATATTGGATCGCCTGGTCCTCTGCCGATGCTACCGCGACAACAGCTTTCCGGGTGGCGTCCATGTTTTCCTCCAACGACCGAGCGAAATAATAAAACGCTTGAAGTGTGGGCGTGGCATCAGATCCGAGATCCGAGTCGGTTCGCAGAGAATACTCGAACGCACCATAAGCAAGTAGGTGGTTTCGAACACACCCCTACTTAGAAATATCCAAAGTTGTTTATTTATAATAACATAACTTTACAACAACCAATCTGATAATCTTGGCCAAACATAGAAACTGATCGGGAAGCATTAATTCGGCTGCATAAAAGTAACATCACGGCCAATAATTTTTAGATTTTCAAGCAAAGTGCAATGTTCTTCAAGAGAACCAATCATAACTGAAGAGCTGTCGGACACTGTCAATTCATCGGTCAAAGGACTACCCATTTTCCAGTTGAACATTTGTTGCATTTGGTGTTTATTATAAGGTTTTGGAAATATTCACAAAATTGAAAAATATTTAGTCATCTTATAGTTGGTATTTATTCCTTCAAACATATTCCTCCCCGTTTCAAATTCCCCCATCAGACTTTGGACAGTCATGTCATTAGAAGGTAGTGTTAGAAGGTATTGTGACACTTAAGTAAAGATACAGTTTTCTCTTGCAACCTATCCAGTGCCCTGCTGAGTAGCTCTTTAGTGCATGTAATATTTCTTTGCACATCAATGAGGGTGGAATTAGAAGATGAATATATTTTTGCAGCAAATTCTGCCGCGCATTGTTGATAGTTTTAAGTGCTGTCTAGTGAAAGGTCCTCATCAGTCTCATGAGTCTCATCAACTGAATTAGAGCACAGTGGTGAAAAGTCCAGTGATATGTCAATAAAATTTGTATTTGTGTTTACAGAATTAGGTACACCCTGGGGATGGTTTCTCTTGAGGTGCCTAACGTAGGAGTTGAAGTTTTGGTATGTTCGTTGGCAAAAGTTCTGACTGCAAACAGTTGTATACTCTTGTCCATCAGAGAGCGCATGACAGGTTTTAAAAAGTCTTAAAAGCATTGAATTTATGAATTTGGAAATAATACCTTAAAAAGACTTGAAAAAGTCTTGAATTTTGATATCTGTGTCTTAAAAAATCTGCAGTATAACTTCTCCGTATCGCATTCTCCTCAAAAGTTTCATTTCGTCTGTTACGGGGCAAGACGGGGTGAACCCAAACGCACGGCACAAATGACGACAGGAAGAGGTTGGTAGCAATTAACCAGTTTATTGCTACACAGAGCAGAGGAGAATGTCTGTGGCGATCCGGAGATGGTTGGTCGGGTGGATTGCCGGACAGGTAGTCACCCTCGACGGTTCGGAGGAACTGGTATTCCTGCAGGAGAGGAGAGTCGAGTGGTGAACGAGAATACTAGGAAAAGGCTAGAGAGGTCGGAGGATAACTTAACTAGGTAAGTGTAGTTGACGATCTGGCGACGAAAGGTTGAATGACTGGGGAAGATATACAGGTGGGCGTGATTGGTGATGATGGTCAGGTGCGGGTGATCACCGTGGCTGGGTTGGGGAGTTCAGCAGGCCACGCCCCCGTACATGAAACAGAACATGACAGACAGACAAGACAAACAGAGAAAACTAGCGGCAGCTAGGATCCGGTGGGAGAGACCGTGACAGAACCCCCCCCTCTACGAACGCCTCCTGGCGGACGTCTGGCAGTAGGATGCGCTTTATGGAAATCCGAAATCAATGTATCATCCATGATCATATTCCGTGACAGCCATTGCCGGTGTTCTGGTCCGTAACCCTCCCAATCCACCAGGTACTGGAAACCACGCCCCCTAGGACGTATGTCCAGCAACTGCCGGACCGTCCACGCCGGGTGATTGTCAATGATGCGCGGTGGAGGTGGCGCAGGCGTAGCGACCGCCAGAGGGCTGGAGGAGACAGGCTTGATCAATGACACATGAAACGTGGGGTGAACCCGAAGAGAGGGAGGAAGCCGGAGACGTACAGCACAAGGGTTTATGATGGCCTCGATTTCAAAAGGTCCAATGAACCGGGGCGCGAGTTTCCGAGAGGCTACCTTCAAATGGAGATCCTTAGTTGAGAGCCAGACCTTCTGGCCGGGGACGTAACGAGGTGCCGGTGTCCGGTGGCGATTGGCCTGCCGCTGGGAGCGGGTGGAAGCCCGAAGCAGCGCAGCCCGAGCTTTGTTCCATGTTCGTTGGCAGCGTAGGATGTGGGACCGAACTGAAGGAACAGCAATCTCTGCCTCCTGCGAGGGAAACAGCGGGGGCTGGTAGCCCAGGGAGCAGAGAAAGGGAGACATTCCGGTAGTGTCATTTCTGTGTGTGTTGTGTGCGTACTCAACCCAAGGAAGATGAAGGCTCCATGAAGCGGGATTGGCGGCTGTGACGCAGCGTAGCATGCCCTCCAGTTCCTGGTTTGCCCGCTCCGCCTGGCCGTTGGTCTGAGGGTGATATCCAGAGGAGAGACTGGCTGTGGTTCCCAGGGCCAAACAAAAGGCTTGCCACACCTGGGAGATAAATTGGGGGCCCCGGTCCGACACGATGTCCGCAGGGATGCCGTGTATTCGGAAAACCTGAGAAACCATCAGCTCTGCAGTCTCTCTCGCAGAGGGAAGTCCGGGTAGAGCGATGAAGTGGGCTGCCTTCGAAAAACGATCAATTATGGTGAGTATGGTGTTGTTACCTCTGGATGGAGGGAGACCGGTAACGAAATCCAGGGCGATGTTGGACCACGGACGACTGGGGATGGGGAGCGGGCGAAGCAGTCCCGACCGGGGTTTGTTGGTTGTCTTGTTGCGCGCACAGGTGGTACATGCGGCGATGAAAGACCGGGTGTCTCGGTCCATGGTAGGCCACCAGAACCGGCGTTGCAGGAAAGCCAGAGTCCGGTTGATCCCGGGATGACAAGCCAGCCTCGACGAGTGACCCCACTGTAACACGTCTGAACGGACTGCATCCGGAACAAACAACCGACCGGGAGGGCCCGTGCCCGGATCGGCCTGATGAGCCTGGGCCTGGGTAACCAAGGACTCAATCCTCCAGACCACTGAGCCCACCACACAAGTGGGTGGTAGAATGGAGTCCAAAACAGAACACTCCCCGTCCACGGAGTGCAAACGGGACAATGCGTCCGGCTTGGTGTTGCGGTAACCCGGGCGAAAGGAAAGGGAGAATTTAAAGCGACCAAAAAATAGCGCCCACCTTGCCTGGCGGGAGTTGAGACGTTTTGCAGACTGGATACAACTCAGATTCTTGTGGTCCGTCCACACGACGAACGGCAGTTCCGCCCCCTCCAGCCAGTGACGCCACTCCTCGAGCGCGAGCTTGACGGACATGCAGCTTGTGTTCTGCGAGGGACCGGGAGAAAATCAGGATATCATCAATGTACACGAACACAAACTGATGGAGCATGTCTCTCAATACGTCATTGACCAGGGCCTGAAATACTGCAGGGGCATTTGTAAGACCAAAAGGCATCATCAGGTACTCGAAATGACCTAATTGGGTAGTGAAGCCTGTCTTCCACTCGTCCCCTTCTCGGATGCGGACCAAGTGGTAGGCGTTACGGAGGTCCAGCTTGGTAAAAACTGTAGCACCCCGCAGGGGAACAAAGGCAGAGTCTATGAGGGGCAACGAGTACTTGTTCTTAATCGTAATGTCGTTGAGTCCCCAATAATCAATGCAGGGGCGAAGGGACTTATCCTTCTTGGAAACCAAAAAAAACCCTGCTCCTACCGGTGAAGATGAGGGCCGAATAATCCCTGCGGCAAGAGAGTCCCGGATATACCCCTCCATGGCCTCTCGTTCTGGAAGTGAGAGGTTAAACAGGCGGCTGCTAGGGAGAGGGGAACCAGGAAGTAAATCAATGGCACAATCATAAGGGCGATGTGGTGGCAGAGATAGTGCGTGTTGTTTACTGAATACAGATCCTAAATCATGATAGTCCAGGGGCACCAACGTAAGGTCCGGGGACTCCGGAACCGTCGGTGGGGAGACTGCCGTAGGTGCTGAGGCGGAGCGTAAACAGTTCAATAGGCAATGGGTACTCCAAGCAGTGATCCTACCAGAAACCCACTCCAAACTGGGGTTATGGAGACGAAGCCAGGGATGGCCCAGGACCACAGGAGTCTGGGGTGAGTCAATGAGGTGAAAGGAAATCTTTTCCTGATGGTTACCGGAGAGCAGCAAGGACATGGGAGCGGTCTTGTGCTCAATTCTGTCCAGGTGCAATCCGTTGAGCGCACTCACCTCCATAAGCACGTCGAGTGGGATGAGGTCTACTCCCAGCTGTCGAGCCACCCTTCGGTCCAAAAAACTCTCGTCTGCTCCGGAATCAACGAGGGCGGAGAGGGGCAAGGAGCGGTTCTGCCAAGACAGAGTGGCCTTCAGCAGAGTACGGGAGTTAGAATAGTTAGGGACACAACTCGATCGATAAACTCCCATTACGACCGAGCCGGACCGTTTCCCGGGCGCCGGGGACAGTGAAGGAGGATATGGCCCGTCCTCCCACAATACATGCAAGCGCCCGTCCGTCGGCACTGGTCGCGTTCCTCCATGGTTAGGTGGACGCGCCCCAGCTGCATGGGCTCTGGCTCGGGAAGGCTCGGAGGCTCACGAAAGGCCTCGGTAATCCGCGGCGGAGGTCTCACTGTCGTGTGCTGGGAAGGAAACGATGACGGGGTCCGGACGACACTCTCCCTCCTTCGCTCCCGAATGCGGTTGTCCAATTGCATGGCGAGAGTAATGAGTGCCTCCAAGTCGGACGGCTCGTCCCGCAACGCGATCTCATCCCGTTGATGATCAGCCAGGGAGCGCTGAAAAACGTCTCTCAGAGCGTCGTCACGCCAGCCGCTCTCTGCTGCGTAGATACGGAAGTCAATCACCAGCTCCGCCACGCTGCGACTGCCCTGGCGTAAATCCAAAAGTCTCTGGGCAGCCTCTCGGCCCCGAACTGGATGATCGAACGTCCGTCGCAGCTCCGTAGTAAAGGCTAAATAGTTCGAGGCCTCGGGACCCCCGCGGTCCATCTCAGCCGAAGCCCAGGTAAGCGCCACCCCTCGAAGGCAGGCGACGAGGTAGGCGATGCGGGAGGTCTCGGTGGCGTAAGTGAGTGGCTGCTGCTGGAAAACTCCTCCCACCTGGAGAAGGAACCCATGACAGGCTCCAGGATCGCCCCCATATGGTGCCGGGGTTGGGACGTAGGGCTCCCGACGAACGATAGGGACCGTAGCGGGGGGATCCGCGGACGAACCAGAGGGAGGGGTCGAGAGTGTCAGCCGGGACTCGAGGGACGACAATGCCGTAGCAAATCGGGCTAGGCTTGCGGAAGCCTCCCTCAGGTTCCGGGAATGTTCTACCCCGAGGCCGCCTTGGCGGCGTACCTCCTGGGTTAAATTCGCTAAGCGAGCGGACAAGGAATCGGCTGCGTCATTTGTGTCGGCTGGGTCCATCTTTTGGCCAGATGGTACTGTTACGGGGCAAGACGGGGTGAACCCAAACGCACGGCACAAATGACGACAGGAAGAGGTTGGTAGCAATTAACCAGTTTATTGCTACACAGAGCAGAGGAGAATGTCTGTGGCGATCCGGAGATGGTTGGTCGGGTGGATTGCCGGACAGGTAGTCACCCTCGACGGTTCGGAGGAACTGGTATTCCTGCAGGAGAGGAGAGTCGAGTGGTGAACGAGAACAACGAGAATACTAGGAAAAGGCTAGAGAGGTCGGAGGATAACTTAACTAGGTAAGTGTAGTTGACGATCTGGCGACGAAAGGTTGAATGACTGGGGAAGATATACAGGTGGGCGTGATTGGTGATGATGGTCAGGTGCGGGTGATCACCGTGGCTGGGTTGGGGAGTTCAGCAGGCCACGCCCCCGTACATGAAACAGAACATGACAGACAGACAAGACAAACAGAGAAAACTAGCGGCAGCTAGGATCCGGTGGGAGAGACCGTGACATCGTCAACCACTATTATTCTGATTAAATAACGTAGCCTAAAGGCTCGATTCCACCGGAGGCGTACGCGCCGCGGGACGGCTGCGCCGCGGTCACCGCGGCTGATCGCTTCCACTATAATCAATGAGACCATTTCCACCGGGCGCGCCGCGGAACGTTTCAGCAGCGTCCCAGGAGCGGCGTGCCGCGCCGTGGCGCTATCTTTCCGTCCAATTCTATTTTTGCCGCGAGCCGCTGCTAAACCGCGTCAATTTCGACAGAGCAGGTCGAGCCGGGCAGGAAGTGAAAAGTAAAAGCCATAGAGCATCCGGTCAATTTTCAAAATAAAACACAATACTCAGCTCATGTAACTTCACATCAACATTATTATGTCATGACCGGTGGGTCTCAGAGGGTCGGCAACATGGACGACGAGAGACTCATTGTCGAAGTTCAGCAACATGAAGTCATTTATGTACCAAATCATCCTTTTTATAAGGAAAATGTCAGAAAGGACAAAGCGTGGCATTTAATTGCAATAGTTTTGGGAGTGGAAGGTGAGTACATTAGGTTTAGGATTATCGCGTGATCTCGTGATCTCGCGTGAATACGGCTGGCTCGCAAGGCAGCGCTACGCTGCCGTTACACGCCCGGTAGGAATAGACGCAGGGCAGAGGACGCGGCCGTTCCGCGGCGCGTACGCGTCCGGTGGGATCCCGGTGTTAATGAGTTGCGCGGCGTGGGTGTCGGATTGACTCGGCTGCCAGATGATTGACCCGGGCCGTGTTCCAATACCCGTACTGTCCGTACTGCGTACTCAAAATTTGAGTACGCAGTACGTTCCAATTCAGATCCGGATGCCGTACTCAAAATGGGCTAATCGTGAAGTGTGGATCGAAGGACACTCTCCGTACTCAACGGCAGCCATCTTAGCTACGTAGCGGAAGAGGCGGAGCCAGGCTGAGCCAAAGTCGGCGCATTTTCCACATAGCCTGCATTAATAGAGTAATTTTGTAGTTTTTATAGTTTCTATAGCTTTTTATAGCTGCTAGGCGTAAAGAGTTCACCGTTCAAAGCGGGATGTTTATTGCGGGGGAGGAGCCGCGGCGGCAGTCGTGATCGTAATTTCCGGTAAGTGCACCACGGAGTACTCGATTTGGAACAGCACTCACATCTGAAAAATTACCGTACTCAAGTGAGTACGGATAGTGCAGATAGTGTACTTCCTTTAAGTATACTCATGGAAGTATGGTGCCGTGTTCCAATGCCCGGATACTCAGCTCATGTAATTTCACATCAACATTATTACGTCATGACCGGTGGGTCTCAGAGGGTCGGCAACATGGACGACGAGAGACTCATTGTCGAAGTTCAGCAACATGAAGTCATTTATGTACCAAATCATCCTTTTTATAAGGAAAATGTCAGAAAGGACAAAGCGTGGCATTTAATTGCAATAGTTTTGGGAGTGGAAGGTGAGTACATTAGGTTTAGGATTATCGCGTGATCTCGCGTGAATACGGCTGGCTCGCAAGGCAGCGCTACGCTGCCGTTACGCGCCCGGTAGGAATGGACGCAGGGCAGAGGACGCGGCCGTTCCGCTGTTGAGTACGGAGAGTGTCCTTCGATCCACACTTCACGATTAGCCCATTTTGAGTACGGCATCCGGGTCCTTGAAGTATACTTCTTTTCGCCGGATCTGAATTGGAACGTACTGCATACTCAAATTTTGAGTACGCAGTACGGACAGTACGGGTATTGGAACACGGCCCGGGTGCGAGTTTATTTTTTGCAGGGTGGTAGTGGGAAGCTCGTGAATATTCATGAGGGAACTCATCCCTCATTGGCTGGGACTTGGCTCGCTGGGACTTTGTCAGAGGGCTTGTGAAAACAGAGGGCTTGTGAAAAT
Source organism: Gadus macrocephalus (assembly GCF_031168955.1). NCBI lineage: Eukaryota > Metazoa > Chordata > Actinopteri > Gadiformes > Gadidae > Gadus > Gadus macrocephalus. Next base: position 22,305,985 of record NC_082390.1, on the reverse strand, counting down.
CACGAACGCAAATAAATGAAACGTTGTTATAAATCAACACAAATCATTGTATCAATAGTGTGACATGTTATACAGTAGTTGTTTTTAGACGAGTTAGTGTGGTAGAAATTAACCTTACATTCTATGTTAAACTATGATTATTATTAGGCCTACATATCATATATATACTTTAATGGTGGAGAAGAGCTGATCACCTTTAACCTAGATGTTGTGTGCCATGTGACACCAGTGAGTAAGTCCAGTTCATTCCCATCTGATGGGCCATGTGGCACATCAGTCAGAGAGTCCAGTCTACTCCCATTTTGATGTACTCTCTGAAGACAATGCTTATGTAAGGTTGTTAATTAGACAGGCCACCATGTGGCGCTGTTTACCGCGATTTGAATATTGTGTCTCTTGCGGGCCAACGTAGTTCGTGTGTGCACCATCTTGTTTCATGTTTGACCCTAATGGTTCCAAGGTGAGCAAGTTCCAAGACGACAAATGAGGAATTTCCACTGTTGGGGAATAAATTGCCAAGCGTCTTCCACAATCCCGAACAACTGTGTCCCGTGGTCCTTCTCTACCCATCATACAAACAATCCAACACAACGCAGAGTCCAAGGGTCATAGAGAGGCAGCGGGACATTTGGGTTACATCTTTGGTGCCGTGACCCGGATTGTGGTGCTCCGAGACCGCAAAGAAACTGACCACCGGCAACATCCCTCACTTTACTAAGGTATTGAACTGTTTTGCCATTTCTGAGTGGACACGGTGTTGGACCAAGCGACTATCGCCTGTGAAGCTGTGTTGGCAGGATACCAGCCTTCTGCAATATATCCTTCAAAGGCTGTTACGAACCTTGGTTTACTGTGTTCATTTGAGTATTTTTCTGTTTTTCCTTTTTCTTTTACCAAGACACGTAAATTGTGATTCTGTGTGAACGTTCTGTGACTGATATTAAGCTGTTGTTGTTGGTTTATTTCATTGTTATTGGGATAGAGCTGTGTTCTTGAGTTAATTGACTTGAGGTTTATTCCGGGTTGATAATTGTGTCACGCAGTGTATATATACATATATATATTATTATTTATTTTTTTTCCTTTCCTTTACAACATACTACAAACGGGATTTTGACTAACGATAACACATTAATACACAAGAATGTGGAGTGTTAATGTAGATTCCGCATCAGAGCTCGAGGGCCCCTCTGCTGTGGCAACAGGTCTCCAACATTCCCCAGTGCCTGAAACAAGCCACGACTATGGTCCTCCAACCCCCCTTTTGAGTCAGGGTGCGACAGCCTTCGGGAACACAGTAAACCATCACCAATCAGTGAGGCCGGAGACAACTAACCGATCCATCAGGTTTGCAAATGCTCCTCTACAGTCTGACACTCAAGACCATCAGACCAGCTGGAACCCCACAGATGCAGGCGCAGGCTCACAGCCTACCCCACAACCTCCAATTCTATCACCTTATACCGATCCCCGTAGTACTCCCGCTCATAGGTACACATCACCAGGCTCTGGAGCCTCAATGCAGGTACCCCCACTCTGCCTTGACAACAGCCCTGGTGCGAGACCAAGTTACCAGACCAACAGGTCAGAATACAGCCTGTCCAGTGTAACCTCTCTAGTGCCCCAGGCCGCGGTCCAGTCACCGATGGTCTCTGCCCCCCTGCCTCAAGCCAGCGTGCTTGATTCCACAACCATGCTGCCACCTCAAAGCTTCTCACGCCCCCGCTTCCCGGAGATGCAAGCTGTACTGCAGCCCACTAATCATCCAATTACCCCCCCTTATCCAATCCATACTGTTCAGCCTAACACCCTGGCCTACACCAGTTATGCATATCCCACCCCAGCACCCCAAGTACCCGTGCCAAGCTTTCAACCACCCCAAGTAATGAACATTACGAGTAATCCCCATGTTGCTGGGCATACCCTCCAACAGACAGATTATGGACCTAACCCCCAAATGCATATGTCACAATCTACAGTTCAAATTCCACTGGATGTAACTTATGCAGCTTTTGACCACACAGCTCCTACCCATGCCCCTGCCCCAGCCTATCTACCAACATATGCATCATACCCTCAAGCCGGCATGTATCCCAATGCCTTCCCCCAGCCCACGCCCTTTCATCCATCATCCATCCCACATATGCACCCCAGTCTTTCTGAGCCACTACAAAGACCACCTAGCAGAGCTCTCACCAACCCGGGCCTTCCACCGGCTGCCTATGGTGGTTTCATGCAAACTCACCAGGTGAAAAATGTCCAAGTCTTCACTGGTAATGCAGACAGCAAGATTCTGGTAGAGGACTGGGTCCGTGACATGCAGTATCTCCTGGAGGCAGTTGAGCTCCCCATGCACCTTCGCATCTCTACTGTTGTGCGGCACCTGAGTGGTGAGGCCAGGAAGCTGGTTTTGAATCTACATCCCAACGACCAAACCCCTGAGAAAGCATTTAGGGAAATGAAGGCGGAGTATGGGGACTCACACAGCTCCATAGATCCACTAGCTGACTTCTACGAGCGTAGCCAGAGGACAGGAGAGTCGCCCTGCTCTTATGCTATTGCACTGGAGGCAAAGCTGCGGGCTGTGGAAGAAAGTCAAATAGGGGTGAGACCTTTCCCAGACCGCGATAGTAAACTCACCCGACAGTTTTTAAGAGGGCTTAATGATGAGGAGGTCTATCTAAGGATCGCACCGATGAAGCCCAGGCTTTGGAGTTTCCGAGAGCTACGAGATGAGCTCAGAAACCTAGCAAAAGAGACAAAAAAGTTCCAGTCACAACAAAAGCCAAAGAAAACATATGCACAGGTGCATGTTACACCAGAGGGTGGCACAAATGTGAGGACAGAAAGGACAAAACATAACACAGAGTGGTCAGAGTTGACAGAGATGGTCAAGAGATTGGCTGCTAACCAAGAGGAGCAGATGGCCAAGCTGTCTCGCCTGGAATCAAAAATTGAGGCCCCACCCACTGTTCCCCCATTAAGAGTCCAGGCACCTGCTGGCACTGCAAACCAGAACTCAAGTTTTGCATGCTACCGGTGTGGGAAGCAAGGTCATACAGCCCGTGTCTGCAGAGCGGTGCTCCCTGATCCAAATCTATCCTGGACTCACCAACCACAGCCTACGACACTTGCAGAGGAGAACACACCCAATTCAGCTCAGCATTTAAATGCCTAGAGCCTGTGGTCGCAGGGGAAACCATGGGCGAGCAGCAAGACCCCCAACAGCAGAGTAAGGAAACTGTCGGTGAGGACACCCCATTGGTGGGTCCTAGGAACGAGGGGGAGGTAGAGGTCAATGGGATGAAGTGCAAAGCCCTCATTGACTCTGGCTCTCAGATAACCAGTATTACTCATGGATATTGGTGCAACCACCCAATCCTTAAGAACCAAAAGCTGCAGCCTTCTAAAATACCCATAGAGGGTGCAGCAGGTCAGAGTGTGCCCTACTATGGTGTCCTGCACATTAATTTGAAAGCACTGGGGAAAGAGTTCAAGACTGTGCCTGCCTTTGTTGTCCCTGATTCTGAGTACCGCTCCACTGTTCCTTTGCTCATGGGAACAAATGTCATCCGTGCCTCCAGGAGGCACCTCAGAGCAGCCTACGGCCAGCAGTTTCTTCATAGGGCAAAGGAAATCCACCCAGAGTGGTACACCGCTCTACTGGAGATTGACAGCACTGACTGTGGTGCAACGGATGACATGGTGGGCCCTGCTGTGTATACTGGCCGTAAGATACGGATTCCTGCAGGGAAAGAAAGAGACTTAAGGTGTGAGATAAAAGCTGGTCCACGGCGAAAGACATATACTGCCCTGATTGAAAGCAACTCCTCCCTACAGCTTCCCCCGAATCTCCTGGTTGCTAAAGTCTGTGCTGATGTAAAGAGAGGCTGTGCCCCTGTCAGGCTGATGAACCTGTCCCAGCATGCTATTGTGATAAGGCCATACACACATCTGGCCAATGCATTCCTGGTGGACCATGTTGTGGAATTTTCAGACGACAAGCAGAGTAGCTGTCATAGCAATGGTAGTAAGGAGGCATGCCTGAGTCTGGACCAAGTAGTGGCAAATTGTAAGGTGGATGTAAGTGAAGCAGCGGTCGAAAATGAACACCAGCGCTCCCTCCTTAACCAGCTAGTGGAGAGGAATGTAGGTGTTTTCTCTCAGCATCCCCTGGACTATGGCCACACAAAAACAGTGCAACATGACATACCCTTGGTTGACCCTAAGCCTTTTCGACTGCCGTACCGCAAGATTCCGCCTGCACAGTGGCAAGACGTGAGGAAACTGTTGACAGAGATGGAGGCAACAGGAGTCATCAGGCCTAGTAAGAGTCCATATGCTTCCCCTGTAGTGATTGTCACTAAGAAAGATGGCTCACTAAGGTTGTGCGTAGACTACAGGAAGCTAAACTCCTACAGCACGAGAGATGCATTCCCCTTGCCCAGAATAGAGGAGGCTCTGGAAGCTCTGGGCCAAGCAAAGTACTTCTCCACACTTGACCTCACATCTGGTTACTGGCGGAGGTGGAGGTGGCAGAGCATGACAAGCACAAGACAGCATTCAGCACTCCCATGGGGCTGTTTGAGGCCAACAGAATGCCCTTTGGGCTGCAGAATGCTCCGTCCACCTTCCAGAGACTCATGACCTGCTGCTTTGGGGATTTGAACTTCACCCACCTTCTGATCTATCTCGACGACCTCATAATTTTCTCCAAAACGTTTGAAGAACACCTGGAGAGATTGCAGCTAGTTTTCGACAGGCTTCAGGAACATGGCTTGAAGTTGAAGCCCTCCAAGTGCCATCTTGTGAGGAAAGAGGTGCAGTACTTGGGTCACTTGGTGTCTGCAGAGGGGATCAAGACAGACCCAGAGAAGATCAGCAGGGTAAAGGACTGGGAGAGGCCAACTAATCGGAAGGAAGTACTGCAGTTCTTGGGGTTCGCTGGATATTACAGGCGGTACGTTGAAGGCTACTCAAGTATAGCTGCTCCTTTATACCGCCTCACATCCGGTGATCCCAGAAAGAAAATAAGGGGAAAGAAGAGATTGGGTCCCGAACCACCCTTTCTGTGGACTACAGAGTGTGAAAAGGCCTTTCAGTCCCTAAGACAAAAGTTGACCACTGCTCCAGTGCTGGCCTATCCAGATTACAGCCAGCCTTTTGTGCTTCAGACTGATGCATCGGGAGAGGGGCTTGGTGCGGTCTTGGCTCAATTCCAGGGTGGAACCGAGAGGGTCGTAGCCTATGCGAGCAGAGGCTTGAGCCCAGCTGAGTCAAGGTATCCTGCGCATAAACTAGAGTTTCTTGCTCTGAAGTGGGCCGTGACAGACAAGTTTTATGACCATCTATATGGGCGTCCATTCTCTGTCCAAACGGACAACAACCCACTTAAATATGTGATGTCCTCTGCAAAGCTGGATGCAACAGGCCAGCGGTGGGTGTCTCGGCTTTCTGCGTTCGACTTTGACGTTCAGTATCGAAGGGGACGGAGTAATGCAAATGCTGACGCCCTCTCCCGTATGTCCAGCCAGGAGGTCACGCAGGTCCTACGAACCTGTCCTCAGCGGGTAACTACCGGTGAGAATGAGCGCATAGAGGCACAGCCCACCCAAGAACCAGGCGGCTCCCCTGGAAAGACCACTGAAGACCCTCAACCACCAAACCCTCAACGGCCAACGTCTAGTGAGCCCTATAAAGAAGTGGGGACAGAATCACTGCCTGCCATGACAAAACAGGAGATCCGTGTGGGGCAGAAGGAGGACCCTGTCATTGGCCCTGTCTTGCACTTTAAATCTTTAAACCACAAACCAAACCGCAGCGAGAGATTAAGTGGTGGTGGGCAAGTGTGCCTTCTCTTAAAAGAGTGGAGGAGAGTGGTAGTAAGGGACGGTATCATGTACCGCCGCATCCAATACGGCCAAAGGGGAGTAGTGGAGCAGTTGGTGTTGCCAGAGAAGCTACGTGCAATGGTCAAGACTGCTCTCCACGATGACTCAGGCCATCTAGGATTTGAGAGGACGTTGCAGATGATAAGAGAGAGATTTTACTGGCCAAGAATGTTCCAGGACATCAAGGCTTGGTGTGAGCAGTGTGAAAGGTGCTGTCTCAGGAAGACTCCAACTGCAGGCCTCAGGGCTCCCCTGGTCAGTATCCACAGCAGTGCCCCCATGGAGCTTGTGTGTGTGGACTTTTTGTGCCTGGAGAAGTCGAAGGGTGGCATTGAAAATGTTCTTGTGGTTACAGACCACTTTTCCCGCTATGCACAGGCCTACCCGACAAAAGATCAAAAGGCCTGCACAGTGGCTAAAGTTCTGTGGAGAAACTTCTTCTGCCGGTTTGGTTTCCCCCAAAAGCTTCATGCAGACCAAGGGCGCAACTTTGAAAGTGCTATTGTTAAGGAGCTGTGCAAGTGTACTGGCATCACTAAGACCCATACAACCCCCTACCACCCCCAGGGCAATGGGACCACTGAAAGGTTCAATCGTACCCTCATGAACATGCTGGGGACGTTGGAGCCTCACTTAAAGCCCCGCTGGCATGAGCATGTCGACGCAATGACACATGCCTATAACTGCACACAACACGATTCCACTGGGTACACACCATACTACCTGATGTTCGGTAGACATCCCAGGCTCCCAGTCGACCTGGTCTTCGGGCTTTCTACATCCAATGAGCCATGCGAATACAGTGAGTATGTGCAAACTCTGCATGACAGTCTCTCACAGGCCTACGCCCAGGCTAATCAGACTTCTCGGAATGCTAAGGCACAACAGAAAATGCACTATGACAAAAAGACAAAGGGTCAAGACTTCAGACCAGGGGATAGAGTCCTCATCAAAGTGTGTCATGTGGAGGGCCGGCAGAAACTCGGAGACAAATGGGAGTCACGTCCATACATCGTGGTGAAGAAACAGCCCAGCACGCCTGTGTATGTGGTGCGATCAGAAGATGGTGAAAGGGAGAGAGTGCTACACCGCAATCTCCTTACACAGTGTATGTTCCTTCCAGTGGAACAGGCTGGTGAAGTGACAGGAGAGGAGGTTGAGTCGGATACAGCAGAGGATGAGGAGATGTACAATACAGAGGAAGTTGTGGAGACCGTTCTACCTTGGACAACAGACAGTCAGGTGGATGGACACACAGTAATGTAGGAAGAGGATTTGGATGATGGACAAATGGATCAAGGAGAGGAGGAAAAGACAAGTGCTAGGAGAAACCCACAGAGGACCCGACGTCCCCCGAAAAAGTTATCTTGCGAGTCACAAGTCTTGATGTCAGAGGACGGCCGGAGAAAGAGAGAAAGGGGATGGGAGTTATGGCAAAGGGCCAAGGCAAGAAGAGCAGCAGGGCTTACGTAAAACAATGAAGCCATATCCCCCAAGGGCGCTTGGTGCACACACATTCTCAATGCAGGACACATAGTCATCACGGGTTTTGTTTGTTTTCAGTGACTGCTGTTTAACTGACTGTTCTGTGCATAGCAATCAGTGTTCTGTTTTGCTTATCCTGATGACTGGGACGCCATCAAGTAAAGAAGGGGTAGATGTAAGGTTGTTAATTAGACAGGCCACCATGTGGCGCTGTTTACCGCGATTTGAATATTGTGTCTCTTGCGGGCCAACGTAGTTCGTGTGTGCACCATCTTGTTTCATGTTTGACCCTAATGGTTCCAAGGTGAGCAAGTTCCAAGACGACAGATGAGGAATTTCCACTGTTGGGGAATAAATTGCCAAGCGTCTTCCACAATCCCGAACAACTGTGTCCCGTGGTCCTTCTCTACCCATCATACAAACAATCCAACACAACGCAGAGTCCAAGGGTCATAGAGAGGCAGCGGGACATTTGGGTTACACTTACATTCACACGTGTGCATCATCTCTGTTTGTATAAGGATAATATATGTTCTAAGGTCACATTGGGATTCAGAAGACATAGGAGTATGCTGACATCCACACAGTATGACACTGATGGGAAATTCTATATTTGATGAAAGTCCAACTTTGTATGGTGTAAGAATCGGGGATATAAGGAGCTGTCCGGGATTCATTCAGTAGTGTGTATTCGAGGATACCATTCGGCTTTGTTGTCTCTCGTTTGCGGGTGGCAATAAACTCTCCATCTATACTTGACCTGGACTCCCCGATTTCTCTTGCTTATAGCTAGTTGAAGTGAATTAGATAAATTGTTATTATTAATGCTACAACATTTGGCGTCACGAACAAGACTGAGGAACAGAGACAGCCCGGCTGCTGGACTGACGGACGGGGCACGAGCGGATCACACAACCCGAGAGCTCGTCAAATTATTGGTAAGTTGACTTACCACAAATTAATACGGTTGTTTGATCTGTTCCTGTCCCGTCTGGAAGCTCTGCTGCAGGTAAAGCGTCTCTTCAGTCCAACGAATCAAATCATTAAAGAGAGATTGGGGAGCTCCGGTGTATGGAAGCATATACAGGTCCTTCTCAAAAAATTAGCATATTGTGATAAAGTTCATTATTTTCCATAATGTAATGATAAAAATTTAACTTTCAGATATTTTAGATTCATTGCACACCAACTGAAATATTTCAGGTCTTTTATTGTTTTAATTCTGATGATTTTGGCATACAGCTCATGAAAACCCAAAATTCCTATCTCAAAAAATTAGCATATCATGAAAAGGTTCTCTAAACGAGCTATTAACCTAATCATCTGAATCAACGAATTAACTCTAAACACCTGCAAAAGATTCCTGAGGCTTTTAAAAACTCCCAGCCTGGTTCATTACTCAAAACCGCAATCATGGGTAAGACTGCCAACCTGACTGCTGTCCAGAAGGCCATCATTGACACCCTCAAGCAAGAGGGTAAGACACAGAAAGAAATTTCTGAACGAATAGGCTGTTCCCAGAGTGCCGTATCAAGGCACCTCAGTGGGAAGTCTGTGGGAAGGAAAAAGTGTGGCAGAAAACGCTGCACGACGAGAAGAGGTGACCGGACCCTGAGGAAGATTGTGGAGAAGGGCCGATTCCAGACCTTGGGGGACCTGCGGAAGCAGTGGACTGAGTCTGGAGTAGAAACATCCAGAGCCACCGTGCACAGGCGTGTGCAGGAAATGGGCTACAGGTGCCGCATTCCCCAGGTCAAGCCACTTTTGAACCAGAAACAGCGGCAGAAGCGCCTGACCTGGGCTACAGAGAAGCAGCACTGGACTGTTGCTCAGTGGTCCAAAGTACTTTTTTCGGATGAAAGCAAATTTTGCATGTCATTCGGAAATCAAGGTGCCAGAGTCTGGAGGAAGACTGGGGAGAAGGAAATGCCAAAATGCCTGAAGTCCAGTGTCAAATACCCACAGTCAGTGATGGTCTGGGGTGCCATGTCAGCTGCTGGTGTTGGTCCACTGTGTTTTATCAAGGGCAGGGTCAATGCAGCTAGCTACCAGGAGATTTTGGAGCACTTCATGCTTCCATCTGCTGAAAAGCTTTATGGAGATGAAGATTTCATTTTTCAGCACGACCTGGCACCTGCTCACAGTGCCAAAACCACTGGTAAATGGTTTACTGACCATGGTATTACTGTGCTCAATTGGCCTGCCAACTCTCCTGACCTGAACCCCGTAGAGAATCTGTGGGATATTGTGAAGAGAAAGTTGAGAGACGCAAGACCCAACACTCTGGATGAGCTTAAGGCCGCTATCGAAGCATCCTAGGCCTCCATAAGACCTCAGCAGTGCCACAGGCTGATTGCCTCCATGCCACGCCGCATTGAAGCAGTCATTTCTGCAAAAGGATTCCCGACTAAGTATTGAGTGCATAACTGAACATAATTATTTGAAGGTTGACTTTTTTTGTATTAAAAACACTTTTCTTTTATTGGTCGGATGAAATATGCCAATTTTTTGAGACAGGAATTTTGGGTTTTCATGGGCTGTATGCCAAAATCATCAGTATTAAAACAATAAAAGACCTGAAATATTTCAGTTGGTGTGCAATGAATCTAAAATATATGAAAGTTAAATTTTTATCATTACATTATGGAAAAGAATGAACTTTATCACAATATGCTAATTTTTTGAGAAGGACCTGTATGTAGCAAAATTCAAATGGCAATGCAATTTGGAATTACATTATGCATTTGACAATGCATTATGCAATTTTATAATGTAATTTGTAAATACGTTATTCAAAGTGTATTTTAAAATGCAAAGTGACAATGCAATCCTCAATTAAATTTGCAAAAGTTCTAACAATACAAATAGAATAACATTTTGTCAAATTCTTTGAGTTCCTTTATACAAATTGAAAAGCTATAGCGTCCCCGTGATTGCAATCCACTTCGCCACGCTCCGTGTGTTGCGATATTCAAATGACATTTCAATCCGCAAAACGGAATCCAAAACGGAATCCAAAGAGGAATCCAAAAAGTCAATATGCAAAGTGGCAAACGTATCAGCCAATCAGCGTCTGGGCGGGAACTACGTCACTTGCTCGTAATTTCCTTGTTCACTTCTAGTTCGTATGTGTCAGGTCCATGGTCACCAATGGAGATTATTGATACGCTCCGAAGTTTGGCCGATGATGTGGAGAACAATCGTGTTGAAGACACAGATGCAGTAGATAGAGTGCGTGTTCTGGGAGATAGGATAGACGACTTATCCTCACGGGTACGTTTTGACGCCAGTGTGGTAAACACAAAGATTTCCAAAGTGCTACAGGCACTGGGTGCGAAACATAGGGTCGGGAGACCCACCGTCTCCACCCACTCCTCACCTACAAAGCTCTCCAGAACCTAGCCCCCAGTTACCTCTGGGACCTCCTCCAAGAATACACTCCCTCCCGCTCCCTCCGGTCAACCTCTGCTGGACAACTGTATCCCCACATTACGACTCATTACGAATGGGTGCCCGGTCATTCAGCTGTTCTGCACCCAGGCTCTGGAACTCCCTCCCCCCACACATAAAACAGTCTGACACAATAGAAAGTGACGTAGTTCCCGCTGGTGGCTGATACGTTTGCCACTTTGCATATTGACTTTTTGGATTCCTCTTTGGATTTCCTCTTTGGATTCCGTTTTGGATTCCGTTTTGCGGATTGAAATGTCATTTGAATATCGCAACACACGGAGCGTGGCGAAGTGGATTGCAATCACGGGGACGCTATAGCCTTTCAATTTGAATAAAGGAACTCAAAGAATTTGACAAAATGTTATTGTATTTTTATTGTTATAACTTTTGCAAATGTAATTGAGGATTGCATTGTCACTTTGCATATTAAAATACACTTTGAATAACGTATTTACAAATTACATTATGAAATTGCATAATGCATTGTCAATTGCATAACGTAATTACTTATTGAATTGCAAATTGCAAATTGCATTGCCATTTGAATTTTGCTACATATGCTTCCATACCGGTGAGAGATAGAGTGTGCGCGCGCACAGCCATAGACGCTCTGTTGTTATGGTTAACTAACAGGCGGTTTGTGGTTCTAAATTTATACAAAATTGTTATTATTATTTTTTGATAAGTGGGCCTACGATAAAGTCCTGTGGCTGTGTTCTAGGGCAGTGGTTTTCAAACTGTGGGGCGCGTGAGAAAATAAACCCGAAAAAAAACCTGAAAGTCGATGATTCAAATCATCGGCCGTACTTCAACTGTAGAAGTAACATAACTAAATCAATTTTCAACCGTTTATCTTCGTGCAAACCATTTAACAAATCTACACACTTGTATCTTCAATAATATCGAAACAGAATTTCGATATCATTTAAAATTTCTTCAGAATCACAGTTTTAGTTTAATCCCTCTTCGTTTTCAGCTGTTTTCATTGAGGACGTCAGCCCATTCTGATACACCTACTTCTAGACATCGTAACTCATTCCTTTTTCAACCGTTTACCGTCGTTCAAACCATTAAGCAAATCTACACACTTGTATCTTCAATTCTATCGAAACGGAATTTTGATAGCATTTATACTTTTTTCAGAATCACAGTTTTAGTTTCAAACCGGCATCGTTTTCAGTTGCTTATAATAATTTAGGTCACCATAGCAACGCCGGTAAACAAACCCCGCCGATAGTAGAATCTCTGGACTGAAAAGGCAGATCTGATTCGACTGGCAGTTTACACAGATTCAGGGCCTGTGTCCACCAAAAGCGTTTTTAAAAGACGGAGCGCTCCGTGCACTGCTTTCAACGCGTTTGTGCGCGCCGCTCAAAAAAGACGCACGAAGCGTTTTTCGTTTACGTCATTAAATACATCATCGCTTGTATCCATAGATACACAGCTTTTATCTATTGGCTCCATCATATGGCATCTGACACCTGAACGTCCTGGTTACTCCTACAATTTGCGAAATGAATCCGAGAGTGATAGCGCTTCTTGCCGTGGCAGCGGAGGTTGCGGACGATCCCCCTGCGCCTGTCGTGGTTGCCCGGAGGAGAGTGTGGGTCCACAGTATTAATCGTGGCAGGGGGCAGTACGGGGAATATCACCGGCTGTGCCAAGAGCTCCGCCTGGACGAGGATCGCTTCAAGGTCTATTTTAGACTCAACCGGCAGCAGTTTGAAGGAGTGTTAACGTTTATTGGGCCGACCATCGCCAAGATGAAGACCAATTATAGGGAGAGCATCAGTCCCGCCCAACGGCTTTGCATTTGCTATTTTTCATCTCTGCCTGGTCGAGTGACTTGGCAGGATGGAATTTAGTTTATAATTTTTGTATATATTTAAATCAAAAAAGGCAAAAAACCAAAACTAATAATAAAATTTCTTAAATCAATCTAACATTCATGTTGTATGCTGGATTACTTCTGAAGACAAAAACACACCTTTAACACCTTCATCATCATCAGAGCATTCATTATGTATCTACTACCTAATGTAATGAAAACAAAACAACATTGTCTTAGCATTAAAATGTTTAATTAACTGATTCATTAGAAAATGATTCCAAGATATTATGTACACATTTGAAACATTTCTTATAGCTTGTACTAAATCTAAATAGAAAATGATTCCAAGATATTATGTACACATTTGAAACATTTCTTATAGCTTGTACTAAATCTAAATAGAAAATGATTCCAAGATATTATGTACACATTTGAAACATTTCTTATAGCTTGTACTAAATCTAAATAGAAAATGATTCCAAGATATTATGTACACATTTGAAACATTTCTTATAGCTTGTACTAAATCTAAATAGAAAATGATTCCAAGATATTATGTACACATTTGAAACATTTCTTATAGCTTGTACTAAATCTAAATAGAAACTGATTACAAATGTTATTTACACATTTAAAAAAATCTTAAAGCTTAAACTAAATCTAAATAGAAACTGATTACAAATTTTATTTACACATTTAAAAAAATCTTAAAGCTTAAACTAAATCTAAATAGAAACTGATTACAAATTTTATTTACACATTTAAAAAAATCTTAAATCTTAAAACTAAATCTAAATAGAAAAGGATTACAAATGAATTACTCTCCAAACTCCACATCGTAAAGGACCTGCTGCATCCTCATGCGCGCCTGGGCCCTTTTTTGGTTCGACAGCCTCCTCAATGATGGGACGAGGCTGAGCATAAAATGCTCATCCTCGTCCAGAGCCAGTGTATTCTCCTTTTCTTTTTGGAGGGAGGACAGGATAGATTGCTGGAACACAGACAGCGGCTGCTCCAGCTGTCTCCTGCGTGGTGGTGGAGGTACAGGACGCGAGGTAGTGGGAGGAGATGGAGGAGAGGTGTCCACAGCGGACTCTGATAGGCTGGGAGAGGGAGGAGATATCTCCTCTTCACTTTGAGCCACCACCTGTGAAAGAAAGCATACATTTGTTTGTTTAAAATGTGCAAATTAAAATGGTGAATTCTTAAAAAAAATAAAATAATATCTCTGCATCTGGCTTCACCCAACAAAAACCTTAAGAACACTAGTATGTTAGGGTATGTTTTTAGCATATGTTTTAGGCTACTAGCTTTTGTTATAGGCCTACCTCTCGTTGGGGAGACATACTGGGCGCTAGCAGGGCCAAGATCTCCGGTGCTATTTCCTGGCTATAATCTCCCTGCTCCATATTGCTTGACGATACCCTCTCCTTCACATGGCGCTCCAGAAAGCCCATGATCGCCATGTACTTCCACCTCTTGAAAGAGGTGGCACCGGCCCCACTTTTCTTCCTGTCCCTCTCTGCCTTCCTCTCCCTCAAATATTTATCCCGCAAGTACTTCCATTTCTTCCGGGACACTTCAGCTGTTGATACAAGATTATGTCTCTACAATTAGCAATTCACACAACCTACAAGGTTAATATCAAGCCTACCTATCAGTAATGTTAATACTAACTGCCAAGTTAACGTTAATACTAACTGCCATGTAAACGTTAATACTAACTGCCAAGTACGGATGGCAGTTTGTACCTAACGGCTAATCGTTAAATGCGATAATATCATTAATAAACATGATAATAATATAAATAATTAATTAATAATTCTCACCTGTAACGCCCAGCATAGCTGAAATGTCTCGCCAGGCCTGGTTGCGTTTTGTTAAGTCGTGATACGCCTTCAACGTGAGGTCGTACAGGACCGGACACTCGCTCACAGCTGTTATCAAGCTTTCGTCCGACATGTTTCAGTTTGTTTCAGTTTGAGTTCCGTTTATACTTTAAGCCTTGCCTCATCCTCGATTTTGATTGGTCGTTCAAAAAAAGCGCCGATGACGTGAAGCGCTTTTCTTCAAAAGTTCAACTTTTTTCAACGGGGGCGCGCGTCTAAAAGCGTGAGGCGCCCGGAGCGTTTAAACGCTCCGGGCGGCTTTTTAAAAGGCGCGCTGCTTGCGCGTCCTGCCATAGAGAATGCATTGCAGACCGACGCTCCGTCTTTTAAAAACGCTTTTGGTGGACACGGGCCCTAAGATGTTCAAATGTATTTAAAAAAGGTTAAGCTAAAACATGCTTAGATAAAGTTGTTAAATTGTGTTAAGAAATGTGTTTAAAAACGCACAAAGATGTAATGTTTCAGAATAACGTTTAAAAATATGTTTCAAATGTTTCAAAAATATGTTTCAAATGTTTTAAAATTATGATCAGAGATGTTTTAAATGTGTAAATGTGTGTGTGGGGGGGGGGGCTCAGCTGAATTTTTTTCTCTGAGGGGGGGCTCACTCTCTCACACTTTGAAAACCCCTGTTCTAGGGGAACAAATTAGTGTCAAAAGTTCCAATAGAACAGCGCAGGTCCGCGGGTCGAATGAGGACTTGTTGGACCTTTTGAAATCCCATCTGGAGTTGGGTTATGAGTTAGAATTCATTACTGTGGATTAACTCGGTTTTTATTTAGAGAAGAGCTTCCTTGGAGTGCCGACTAGTGAATTTTCAATTCAAGTCTTGGAGCCGTTGAGCTGCAGATCCCGCACCAGTTGATAATAATAATAAATAATAATACATTTAATTTAGAGGCGCCTTTCAAGACACCCAAGGTCACCTTACAGAGCATATAGTCATCATTCAAAACTATGTAAAACAGACTAGGAATAAAAGGAAAACAGAGGTTAAACATGAAGAATAATAATAATTAATAACACTCAAAGACGCCTAAAGTGAAGGGGGGACCTCACTAACCACCACCAATATGTAGCACCCACTTGGGTGATGCACGGCAGCCAATCGGTGCCAGAACGCTCACTACACACCAGCTTGAGGTGGAGAGTTAGGGATGAGGTGGAGAGTGAGGGAAAAGAACATAATTAAACACTATCGATCACATGTAAACACTATCGACCACACTTAAACACTATCGACCATATTCAAACACTATGGACCACATGTAAACCCTATCGACCACATGTAAACACTATCGCCCACATTTAAACACTATCACCCACATTTAAACACTATGGACCACACGTAAACCCTATCGACCACATTTAAACACTATCGCCCACATTTAAACACTATCGCCCACATTTAAACACTATGGACCACATTTAAACACTATGGACCACATGTAAACCCTATCGCCCACATGTAAACCCTATCGACCATATATAAACACTATCGACCACATTTAAACATGTAAACCCTATCGACCACAATTAAACACTATCGACCACAATTAAACACTATCGACCACATTTAAACATGTAAACACTATCGACCACATCCAAACACCATCGACCACATTTAAACACTCTCGCCCACACCTACACACTATCGACCACATTTAAACACTATCGACCACATGTAAACACTAGCGACCACACTCAAACACTATCGACCACATTTAAACATGTGAACCCTATCAACCACATTTAAACATGTAAACCCCTCTCGACCACATTTAAACCCTATCGACCACATTTAAACCCTATCGACCAATTGATGGTGAATTTCTAATTCCGATCTTGGCATTTTGAGGAAACAGGCTTCTCGCACTTTTGAATAGATAAGTCTTTTGGTTGGGGTACCGTTTGAGTTGGTATTCTGAGAAATTTCTTGTTTGTTCGTGATCTGGTCGAGTGTTTGTGTGTTCAACCATTATTTTGAAAGAATAGGCTTGTTGTTCGGGGTACCGTTTGAATAAATTTTAAGCACTAACCTTGAGCCAAATGAGCTGCAGAACTTGTACCTGGAGAGGGTGCCAATCTTTTATTCCGTTCTTGGTGTTGTTAGACAATAGGTTCTTGTTCAGAATTCTGGTTGAATGATTATATATCCGACAGTTCATGTTTTAAAAGGCCAGCTTCAGCGTTTGGCCAATCTTTTATTTTGCATTTAAAGACGAGTGAGTGAGTTCCAGTCAGTATCTTGTGCAAACAAATTCGGCCGTTTTTTTCGATACACTATTGAACGTGGTATAAACAGTTTTCTTCTGTATTTAAGTTGTGTAGGATTAAGTTACCTCGGAGGCTTTTACAATCCGTTTTGTTTTTAGTTTATCCTGTCATTAAGACAGTCAGATAAATAAATAACTTGTCTGGAACAAGTGGGCGAAACTTTATCTAGGGGTGTGTTCTCTTAGCCTGTGGCCAGAAAGGGTGGGGGCCTAGGAGCAGAGTACATCTAGAAACAGCTGGGACGCAGATCCCAATCGAGAGAGAGAGAGAGAGAGCAACGCACGGGGGAAGTGCACATTTGTGGTTTTAGAGATAATAAAATAAATTGTCTAACGAGTTGAATAAACTCAAATAAATTGTATTAAAAATAGTGTTTACACACCTAGAGAGAATATGAATATAGTACAGACGGCTGCGGAGATTTTGAGTAGAGACCGTCTATTGCTCAAAGGTGAGATGAAAAAGATCTCTGAGAAATGGAGGAAAGAAAAGGGAACAGCTGGAAAAATAACAAATAAAGATGTGAAAACTGAGCCATTATCCCGAAGGCTCAGTCTCCACCGTATAACACAGGATTGTATCCACTGGTAACAGGCACGGTAGATATTAAAGGGGAGGTCGAAGTGAATGCAGAAAATAAGGGGGAGAGTTTCTGGGACAGACACAAGGGGGGGGGGGGCAAAGTCCAGCAGCATTAAATCATTACAGAGCCCCCTAAACGCTCGAGTTACATGAGAAGCATGGTAGATCGCATGAGGAGAGAAGAGCACCCAACACGTCATCGGGAAATTATCTTATTCTAGTTAAACAACAACGGGCATTCTCTCCTCCAGTACAATGGCCTTAGAGCCAATGGTCACCTACTCCACCTGTCATAAATATACATATACATCATTGTGGGAACCTAACGAATGGAAATAGGCAGAATCAGTATAAGGGACCCAAGGATAGTAGAAAAACAATCAACAGCAGGACAACCTAGAGGTCCTTTAATATGTTTTGGGTGCAGGCAGGAAGGACATATTAGAAAAATTGTATGTGGTTGCTAGTGTGTCCTAAAAATGAATCCTGACGGGACAGGTCATTCGATTTGGATGAATTTGTCATGCGTTTCAACTCCAAGGGTGACAATCTGAGAATTCTTATTTTCAGAGTGAGTGAGTGAGTGAGTGAGTGAGTGAGAAAGAGGGAGAGAGAGAGAGAGAGAGAGAGAGAGAGAGAGAGAGAGAGAGAGAGAGAGAGAGAGAGAGAGAGAGAGAGAGAGAGAGAGAGAGAGAGAGAGAGAGAGAGAGAGAGAGAGAGAGAGAGAGAATGGATTTGCATTGTGCTGAATAGATTACATTTGTGATTGGATGTACTCTGTACTACTTGGTCCTTCGATATAACTTGTGGCCCCTTAATGGCCCCTGTTTTAGGAAAATCATAAAACCACCACTGGGATCGGTGACTCTGTGGTTCTGTGTGTCGCGACAACCTTTGAGACTCTCCATAGCGTCGTGGTACCTTGTGATATGAATCAATAGATCTTGGTACACAGAACAATTGGTGAAACACTGTGTTGGTTCAGAGGGATACAGCATGTTGGGTAAGGGAGAGGATTGAGAGGATTCTGGATGTGATGAGTTTAATGTAAAGGACACAGAGAGAGATGGTAGGGCCCAACCCAGAGGTGATAAATCAATGGAGAGCCCAGTATCGAAGTATTAGAGCTATATGGTAATCGCAGGTTTTAATGGTAATTATCTAGACTCCATAAAATGAACAATTAGCGTTTAATGTTGTCAATAAAATGCACACCGCTCGTCCACAGGAGTCCAGGGGGCTACCAGCGCTGGGGATTCTTATTAAAAGAATTCAGGGTAAACACAGTTGCACTCCTCAAAAGAGGAGCTCAGCTTACCCAAACCTTGGACTCCGCAGTGGTAGGTGGATAGGTGGATGTTGTTTTGGTGTTTGGACCTGACGAGGTCTAGGCGCCAAGATAACAACACAAATAAAATGTTTCCTAAGGAATTACGATAATATCAGACATTTATTAAAAGTGGTCGTACAATCTAGAAATAATAATTGGCAATACTTGAAAATTAGAATAGATGAGTACGATAAAATATTAATCAAATTTATGAATTCATTTTATCCACAATGACAAATGTCATTTAAAATTAAATAAGTAAAATACAATAAAAAAGGGTGTGTGTTTGAGCCTGCTCTCGTGTGTGTGTTAGGGCCACAGAGGCAGGGGAGAATGCTCTCCTACTTAGTGTGATGGAATATACGAAGGGGTACCAAAAGCTTACTTCAGACAAAACAACAGGTAGAATAAAATAAGATTAGATCGCCCAATTTAAATAGTGAGTATAGGACAATCGGGTGGAATAATAAAGGGAATTATGATTATGAGTAACGGTTAACACAGAAGTGAATCGCCTAATATTGAAAATGCAAGTTTTAATATTGTGATTTTTTGTTTTATTTCACATCTCCTTAGTTAAGGACAATAGGTGGATTAACGCTACATCTGCTGGGAAGGGATCCTACATGCTAGGTCTCAATTTACATTCAGAAGTGGTGGGTTTACCTTTCAAATGCCACGACTGCTGCTGCAACACTTTTATAGGATATTAACATTTGATAATATGATATTTTTAACTCTGATAAAATACCCTTAGATTCACCCCATCATATACCCCCCGCACACACAGGGTCAAATTTTAGTTGTTGTTGTAGCTGCTCTGGTGTGTCCATTACAGCCTTGGCTGCATGGGCAATTGTGATTGAAGACTCTGTCTCCATCCCTCCACTTTGCGGTCAAAACCACCTTATGGGTGGGGATTGATTGTATCCCAGGCACGGCATCCTGCACTAAGCCAGTATGGAAGGCTGGTTAGCCAACGACGGGTAAGATCCCACCTTGAAGCCCGGGACAACCTAAAACAGGCACAGTCACGATTACTTGGCAGTCACTGTGAGCACTGGCTCACTTGATCATGAAGTGACAAACTGCAACCATCATAGGAAGAGCCGGAGGGTCAAAGGTGGAGGGGGAACAGGGGTCAGATATGGCAGCCCCAGCAGCAGAGGTGGTGGTATTGGGACAGGCATGTTACGTTTTATTTGCCCGTTGAGGTGTGAAGGCCTATTGCTGCATGAAATCTTTTCGGTTTAGTGCATGACTTGGTAACGGCGTGGTTTCAAGGCGGCTGATGGTAAACCCACCAATATCAACCTTTGGTTTTGGATATGCTGGCTTCGATTTCCCTTCCCAATAGATTGGTTTTAGTTTATGGATGGTTAGGGTTAGGCGTTCCAACGTTGGTTCCACCGACGGCATTGTTAGGTTCGCCTATCATTTAAATGCGCATGGTTTTGACCATTGCGCAAGGGGGGAGGTGTTGAGGAGTGTTGAGAATTAGAAAACAAGGTTTTTTCTTCACCATAATTGCAATCAATAATTGATAAACCAACTAAATGAGTATAAATGATGTGCAAAAAACAATGTAAGAAAAACAATCACTGCTACATTGGGACACATTCCCACACCTGAAGGACCATTTTGACATTTGGTCATGAACTATGTTGACATGTTGTGCATGTTAGTTATCCTTGACAGGTTCAGCAGATGGGTAGAAGCAGTCCCATCAAAAGACCAAAGTACGGCTACAATAATCAAGTTTCTGACTAGAGAAGTCATGCCAAGGTTTGAAATTCAATCAGAGATAAGTTCAGACAATGGGCCAGCATATATTCAGCAAACACTGTTTCAAGCACTAAATAGAACTGGTTAGATGCAATTATTATCTTTACACACACACACACACACACAACTATATACACACACACACACACACACACACACACACACACACACACACACACACACATATACACACACACACACACATCTATATACACATATACACACATACACACACACACACACACACACAACTACACACCCACACACATACACACACACACACACACATCTATATACACATATACACATATCCACACACACACATATCCACACACACACACACACACACACACACACACACACACACACACACACACACACACACACACACACACACAAAACATTAAATAAGGAATGCAAATGAGGTATTATCAATTATAAATACAAACATATTTAAAACACATACAAATTTCGGGTCCAATGTTTCCAGAAACAAGGTGAGTACCTTGTATCTCTCTGAGAGATTTAAATTAGACATCAATCAATATCTATAGCAATACTGAGTTATCACATACAAATCTAATAGAATGACACAGCTAACTTTGCACGTAAGGCTTACGGTTAGATTCATGCTTTCACTTACATTTCAAGGTCCCCATAAGGGACTTCCATTCGAACAATTAAAAATAGAATCAAAGGAAATATGTTTTTGAACATCTAACTGCTGTACATGAGTTTGTATTTCTACAAATAGAAACGCAAAGTCCCAGAGCCAGATGCAAACACACCCGGAGCCTACAAAACTACGTCCGCCAAGCAAGGAGTAACAGCCACATGATGCAATCAAATAGTGGCAGGGGTTTGAATGAATTCTGTTTTTGTGTTCAACCATTCACAAAAATATTGATTGTATAATTTATATAAAATCAGCAATGTTTTGTCAAATTTACCATGGATACAGCAGAAGGACTATCAGACTGTCTTGGTTATGCATTGGCAGAACCAAGAGGGGTGTGTGGGATGATAGGGGCGACATGTTGTGCTTTTATCAACAGAGCAACAGAGCTCCGGATGGGTCGGTGGCCAGGGCGCTGGAAGGATTATAGTGCCTCAGATTAGAGTTGGCAGAGAACTCTGGAATTAATAACCCCTTCTCAGGACGGATGGAGAGCCTGTGAGCAGTGAGCGCTCAAGGAGCACCAGGTGTCATCCAAGAGTACATGGAGATCGAGTTGAACCCGTGAGCACAAATGAGGATCCAAAGGAGGCCCGACCCGATCCTACTGGACGGTTGGGAAAATATGCCCTTGCCAAGGAGGGACGAACATTGGACTGTGATATCTCAAACACCAGGTGGAGGCTCACGAAATGTGCTAGTAACCTCTTCATGTGAGCCGGCCTCCTGATCTACAAGGCTTGATTTCAGCCAACAGGAGCAACATCTATGACCTTGTCCAAAACTCCCCACCTGTATCCTGCGCACCAATACATGAAGATCACCTGAGCCATTCAGTTCCGTGCAAACCTACAGACAATTTCAAGATTTCAAATGCTGAAATGTCCATGTTTGGGTACATTATCATGACGCATATTTTTAAAAATTTATAATTTTTAGTTTATTATTATGTCACATATTTTTGAGAATGATGATTTTCAATGCATGCTGAAAACATATTGTTATGATTTTTATGATTTTTATGAGGGTATTTTAGGTACACATTTGATTTGGTTGTATTCTAAGTGTGGAAACATTGTGGTGTTATGTTTAGAAAGGTTTTTTGATCTTTTTATGAATACTTTGGGGGAGTCAAAAGTATTGGACATAATACACCACATTTGGCAATCTTTTTCATCACCAGGTTGCGATCCCTGGATGCAGGTTGAGATTCCTGCTTTAGATTAGTGGTGTTTTTTCTAGATAGCCAGATGTGGTGCTATTCTGATCCAATCGCCGGCACATAATCTCATAGACTAATTTATAGATTGAGGCTTGGGCAAGCCTCAAAGGGGGGATATGTGGTAGAAATTAACCTTACATTCTATGTTAAACTATGATTATTATTAGGCCAACATACTTTAATGGTGGAGAAGAGCTGATCACCTTTAACCTAGATGTTGTGTGCGATGTGACACCAGTGAGTAAATCCAGTTCATTCCCATCTGATGGGCCATGTGGCACATCAGTCAGAGAGTCCAGTCTACTCCCATTTTGATGTACTCTCTGAAGACAATGCTTACATTCACACGTGTGCATCATCTCTGTTTGTATAAGGATAATATATGTTCTAAGGTCACATTGGGATTCAGAAGACATAGGAGTATGCTGACATCCACACAGTATGACACTGATGGGAAATTCTATATTTGATGAAAGTCCAACTTTGTATGGTGTAAGAATCGGGGATATAAGGAGCTGTCCGGGATTCATTC
This sequence comes from Gadus macrocephalus, assembly GCF_031168955.1. Classification (NCBI taxonomy): domain Eukaryota; kingdom Metazoa; phylum Chordata; class Actinopteri; order Gadiformes; family Gadidae; genus Gadus; species Gadus macrocephalus. The sequence continues at coordinate 22,283,032 of NC_082390.1, read as the reverse complement.
AGTAGTGTGTATTCGAGGATACCATTCGGCTTTGTTGTCTCTCGTTTGCGGGTGGCAATAAACTCTCCATCTATACTTGACATGGACTCCCCGATTTCTCTTGCTTATAGCTAGTTGAAGTGAATTAGATAAATTGTTATTATTAATGCTACAACATTCAGGCAGATAGGTGTAACAATTGTGGGTTTATACGTACAAGCATGAAATTTGGCACAGTCATATATAATAGTCTAATGAATAATTCCAGATATGGAGCCACCGCGAAAAAGTCCTATGGTAGCCATGGTGGCCATTTTACAAAATGGCCGTTTTGACCGCAAATATGTTTTACCAGACGACACAAATGCTTCATTATGTTCCAATGAAATTACTCTAGATACACATATATGCCATAATTGTATTCTCCAAATGACCACAATTTGCATTTGTGTTGCAAGCAATGTCAATTAACCCACCAAGGAGCGTAATAAGTGCTGACTCAAACATTTTTTGAGCCTCTGTTCAGGACTAAAATTCAGGACTAAATGTTTCCAGTGAAATTACAGAACAATATTAACTAGTTGACAGCTAAGTATATATTTATTTTAGGTAAACCACTATGAAATGACAACAATTGGTTCTGAACATTTAATATTAGTGATAGTGAAATTATTAAACAATAAAGCACTGTTAAAGGCATACTGTACGATTTCCAGTGATGTGCACTTTTTAATATGTTGTTGAAATTGGTTTTTACATCCTGACAGCAATAAATAACTTATGGGCAATGAAAAAGAAGCGAAAAAAAAACCGAATTCTGTATCGGCTATAAACCTGTTAAAATGCTTACCAATCGGAGACATTGTACCCTAATCTAAAGAACCAATCACAAGCCTGCGCGTTCTCTCCCCTCTGTGTACGAGCCTGAGCCGGCCTGAGCGCGTTCACGGAGGGCAAAGAAAGCGTTGTTGTCATAGTAGTTCATGACAGTGGACTAGACCTAGTGAGCCTACAACGTCAACACGATGGAAGAAAAAAAACAGAAGTTACCACTGCTGCCGTTACTTGCCCCGGTTCATCCTTTTAAAAAGGCAAGAAAAAGAAAGACAGAAACAGAAAAGGCAGCAACAAAAAATAAGTTGGAGACTGCTCGAGGAAAAACGAGAATAAATATTGGATTAGCTTTACAGCGATGGCGACAGCTGAGGGAGTTGAATGGCCTGAAAGTGACGCAATGGTTGCCGTTAAAGTAAGCCGTAAGCAGCAGCAGCGCTCGTGCACGGCTCTGTGTCGAAGGGTGGGGGCAGGGAGTCCTGAAGGGTGGGGGAGGAGTTAAACGGAACTCCGAAGAGAAGCTAATTTCAAATCATGCTAGCTCTCTCACATCGTACAGTATAGCTTTCAGGTAAGTTACAAGTTAGTTCCAGTTTGATCTTGTTTATACGTCACAATTTTCTCCACCACACTGGCACAAAGCAGTACATTTCAAACCAGCTTGTTGGCACTTGCATCGTCCCTTGCAACCCTTTTTGCAGTTACAACAAATCAGTTGCCTTGATGAAGTGCTGGCTTCAGGAAGCGTGGACCACAGGGGTTTCCAGTTTTGGGGATCGATCCATCCCCAATCCCCAGGTGAGGGCAGATCCATAACAACCTTGAGCATGTTTCCCCAGCAGTGCCCACCCGTGTACACAGCCCTCTTGATTTGTTGGACCAGGATTCCTCTGGTAGGGGGAATAGCTTCCATGGCTCGTCCTTTCTTCGTGAAGAGTGCCTGTCGAGCTTCGTCTATGTTGAGGAGATTGCTGGTGCGATCGTAGAGAAGAATGGTGAACCGCTCAAGTACTGCCACAATGTCATCAGAGATGTCTGTTGTCCCCGTGGACAGATCAACTAAGGCTGGCGTCAATTCGTCAAATACTTTCCAGGTATCCCAGGCTATCTTCTTTCCCCGTGTATTAAATGATGACACTGTGTCACACCCTGTGTATGCATGGAACATCGGGAGGGCCTGTGACTTATCTGGTCCAAGGAATGCTGCAATTTCATGCGCTGGTATATACCTGAAGTGCTTCCCTGTCCCAAAGGCCACCCAAAGCTCCTTGATTTTGAGTTTGGTTGTTGCTGCCATAGCCAATACCACAACATCTGTGTCCACCGTACGCAGAAGAATTGTCTGAAATCCATCACGGACTGCATCCGCGAGATGTAGCATCATTCGTGTATCAGCCTCCTCATGGTCACATGGGGCAAGATGACTGGTGTCCCATACGGGAATGCACGTCACATCTGAACCATTCGTGGTGACTATCTGCTTATCTGATACAAGATGTGTGATGTGTTTTGTCAAGAAGGCAAACAGTTCTGTTTTGTTAGCATCAATTCTCAGGAACTGCTGCCAATTACCTGGTAGAACAGTGGATCCGTCAACTCTCCTTCGAATGCCTTTCCCACGTTTGTCCCTGGCTTGAGATTTCAGGCTGTTATTACAGTACTGGTCCCAGACTATATCCACACGACAGGCTCTTTGCAAGTGTCCTTGTATGCATGGCAAGAATACTTTCAGTGCATAATCAAAGGTTTTGGCAGCAACTGGTTTCAGAAAGTTGACCAACACTGCCCCGTCAAGGATAGTGACGTCAGTATCTGGTTTTGGACCATCACCTCTGACCTCTGCGCAACTCTCTAGATCAGTGATCCTCACTATTTTTTTGACAAGAGCCACATTGGCATTGCAAAATCAAAAGGAGAGCCACTTTTATGACAACATGCTAAGTCACCTTTGCAAATGTGCATTTCTTCATATAAATTGGTGTTACGTCCCAGACTTAAGGGGATGAGGGGAGTAATACAATTATGTTATTCCCAGGACTGGTCAGCGAAAGAGAGGACAAAGAGACATGTGCCGGGATGCGCCGTTTTGAAATGGCGCTCCAGATTGCTTCGTTTGAAACCGGCACGGGTTTGTTTGCAAATCAAACATAGAGGGTTCATACCGTGCAAAACAAACAGGAATTAGTCCGTCCACTTCTCTTGAAATTTTCTGTGCTCATCTTGTATGCTTCTTATTTTTCGTTTTTTAATTACACCTGCCGTTTCTCTGCCCGTCCCCTCTCCGATGTCTTCCTGCTGATTTTTGTCCTCAGACTTATTTCCCTCATCCACTCCACTAGCAACACTGTCTGTTCGTCTGGTTTTTGAGTTCTTTTCTGTCCCTTTTTTATTAAAAACCGGTCCATTTCGTATTTCAGCTGGCAAGCGGAGCGTGCGGAGCTAGCGGAGCTTACGTAGCCCGCCTTTAAATTTTGAGCGGTCACGTGTTGTAAACAATGCCACACGCTTGCGGGCTGCGTTGCCAGGTTTGACAGGTTGACAATTCCCCCTTTAGGGATCACCATTAAGGCTTAATACTTTTAATTTCTCCTTCATTATTTGGGTGAAGGGACAAGTATAATTCAGATGTTTGCGTTTTTGTAGTGCAATGTTGTACGTTTATGAAGCACATTTGAAAAAATGTATTGGCTGTGTTACCACATAGGAAGCTACCATGCGAGCCACCAATTATAGCTTGACGAGCCGCATGTGACTCGTGAGCCGCGCAATGAGTAACGCTGCTCTAGATAGACACACCAATAGATCTGATTTGGTTCCCAGTCGTAACTTCCCAAGCTGAGATATTGACGGGGGACATGCTTGGTTTTCATGGCGGAAAAATTCTTCCAGATCACCATCTCGTGTTTGAGATGCAATGTAGAGTCTTGAGAATAAAGAGCAGTCACTCTTTAGCAAAGTAACTTGCAAACTTGTCTTGGATTTCTCTCTTGGAGACGATCGACTAAACAGTTTATTCTTCTTTATTGGCTCAGTAAGAGGTAACGTTCGCTCCAGTAAACGGTCGGCTACGAAGGTCTTGTACTGTTTCTTACCTATCTCCTCAGCCTGTTGAACAGTAGAAACAACATTTGGGTCAGCAATGTCTCTTGCGTCCAGTCGCACTAAGTCTGTACTCTCTTCTAGGAAGGGGTTTCCCATTTCTTCTATTACTTCAACCAGTCGTTTGACTTGTTGAGTAAAGATAACCTGTGAACTCTTTGTTTGTTCACGGTGGCGTGTGTCTTGATCCATCCGTATTTTCCTTCCCTCCATGGATGCTTCAAACTCGGTAGTCATTCTGACCAGTTCCGGCCCAGCCACCATCCATCTTCTAAGAGCATTTGGAGTTTGAGTGAGTCCAACTGCACCACCGTCACTCTTCACAGCAGCATTATTTTGCTCATGAGCCTGGTCAATGGCCATGGATGAGAACACTCGTTTTGTCTTGTGAACTGTGAATTTGCCATTGGTGAATTCAGTAGCAATTTCTGGGTGTGACTTGCTAAGACTCATCATGTCTCGTACGTGGACCGGCACCCATCGTGCATAGTTGGTGTGGTCCATGCTGAAAAACCATGGTGCAAGCTGTGTGAGCCCTTGCAAGACATATGGCTTCGTCATCGTAGTCTTCTTTGCAGACTTTACGGAGGGCAGGTCCTACATCTTTATCAAATGCAAGTAGTATATCACGCCCTTCCTTATGAGCCGTAAGGTCTGGGAATTGGGCCAGGATGCGATTTTTTAACTCTGTGCTATGTGGTCTGACATGCTGCTCCACTCCAAGTTGGTCTAGACGATTAGAATAAAGTTTGACGAGATCTGCAAGTTTAAAGACAGGGGCATGCTCTTCATCCATTCTTGTTTCATCTATAAATGACAGCAACTCGGCTAGTGCAATCCCATGGTTGACTTTATCAGTTGTGTCTATCTTCTGTTTATCTTGTAATGATGTAGCTTTGTTGTAAAGTGAAACAAGACACCTTGGATGATATTTAGCATCTTGTGCGACCATGTCCCCAGCACTCAATTTTGCAAGTAGCCTCTCATCCTGCAGCTCTAATGCACATCTTCGTACGCGGGAGTCTAGACGAAAAGTTGATGCCTCACGGATTGGTTCGGAAGTCGACGCATCTTCGCATAAAAAACAGACATCCGATGCCGGCACTTCATGATGAGCGACTTAATGAGTGTATTTCTTGGATGTAGTAGCATCAGGGTCGCAATCCTGTGTGCATTTCCTTTTTTCTGCTTGTTGTAATTTTGTATTATTGAATTTTGTATGGCAGGATTTGTGCCACCTGGCATTGTTCTCATGAAACGTAGCTTCAATGCCATTTCCGTCATCAAGGCGTCCTAATTCTAGTGGCATCGGTAATTCGTGAAGATCATTGAAACGTCTGATTCTGGAGGCAATGGTAGAATAACCAACTCCAACATCGTGCCGTTTTGATTCTGTTGGTCACTGCAAACGTTCTGGTGTGATTGTTTGGCACAAAACACACTTGTTCCAATCCGTCTGCACCGGCGCCTTTGATGGTCCAGGTTGCCATGGCAAAGCGTCCCCCACGCCCATCCCACACACAGCTGCGCGAGCTTGACAGTGCGCGTATGTCAAAACACCAAGGAAAGCTGAGGAACAGACACTTCTACCTGAAGCCTTATTTGGAAAATATTTGTTGTTAAGTAACTGATCAGGGCTTACATTTCAGCGCGGGATGGCGGATATTATATATACCGGTATATATAATATATTATTTTCATATCCCGCAACTCAGGCCAGCATATGGTCGATAGTGTTTAAATTTTCTTTTCCCTCACTCTCCACCTCATCCCTAACTCTCCACCTCAAGCTGGTGTGTAGTGAGCGTTCTGGCACCGATTGGCTGCCGTGCATCACCCAAGTGGGTGCTACATATTGGTGGTGGTTAGTGAGGTCCCCCCTTCACTTTAGGCGTCTTTGAGTGTTATTAATTATTATTATTCTTCATGTTTAACCTCTGTTTTCCTTTTATTCCTAGTCTGTTTTACATAGTTTTGAATGATGACTATATGCTCTGTAAGGTGACCTTGGGTGTCTTGAAAGGCGCCTCTAAATTAAATGTATTATTATTATTATTATTATATCAATCCCGCACAAATTTCACCTTGTTGTCTGATAAATGTATAAGAACGTGACGGCGTGTATGAATTCGGGTCTATTGACTTCACTTGACAAACCATCTTCCAATTTCGGTGGTGCATCTGTCCTTTGTACAATCTTTGATCTAGTGGCGACAAACACAAAGGCGCACGTGTGCGCGCGCCTTTGCGCATGCGTAGGCACACAGAACCCCTTCACGCTTGTTCCTTCTCGCTCTCTCCCTCTCAAAAGTTGTACACGACCCATGTGCTGTTCTTGGCAATTATTTCCATGAGCTTTCAGTAGGCTAATGCAAAAATGTAAAAGGATTAAAAGTTTATGACTTCATTGAAAACAAAGTGTTTGACTTCTTCTGTTCTTCATTTTTCAACTGAGTAAAGATAAAGCAGAAGACCGAGTGCAGTACACGACTGTTAAAATAATAGCACATGAGGACATTTGTATAAGGAATTTAATGAAGAGAATCCCTTAAATGAGTGTTGGGGGCCAAATGTAAGACTCGCAAGCTCCCAAGTAGTATCCCCCCTAAACTTTAAAAATTCCCCCTATGTGGAACTCTTAAGGGGGGAATCCCCCCATTTTGAAAAATTAAACTTAAGCCCTGAAGTTGTGATCATTTGGTGATTGAAATGATGGCACTATATGTGTATCTAGAGTAATTTCATAAGAACATAATGAAGCATTTGTGTCGTCTGGTAAAACATATTTGCGGTCAAAACGGCCATTTTGTAAAATGGCCGCCATGGCTACCATAGGACGTTTTCGCGGTGGCTTCATATCTGGAATTATTCATTAGACTATTATATATGACTGTGCCAAATTTCATGCTTGTACGTATAAACCCACAATTCTTATGTATGGATGCACCTATCTGCCTGACTAATTAGCATTACGAGCTAACGTTTGTTTTGGCACTTACAGAAAGGTAGCTATAGAGTTGCCGTGTAGTAGGTGGATTGATAGGTGAAAATCAATATTAAAATTCATTTAGCCCTACGCGAAAATATTCTATGGATAGGCCTACAGATTTTATGGCCCTTCTTTCTATAATGTAATTGGTTGTGGGGTGTGGCAGAACCACTATAAACAAATATCAGAAATCATACGGTTTATTCTTATCCATCTACACCTAACCTCCAGCAGCTCCATCTCCTCAAAGTTGACATGGGTCTGGCAAATGTTGCAAGCTTTAATAAATCCTGCCATTATGCTCACTACTTCTAGAAACAGAACAGAATGGAATCTTAATGGAAATATCAAGACATGGATGGACAACAATTAGAAAAACTTGGAAACAATCACCAGCTGCCGTAAGCACTGCGATGCGCTATACATAACGTTATAAAATATAATAAATAAAAAAAGGATTTACTACAGTAGCCCAGGCTGTGACACATAACAGTTTCACAGGGGCTTTTAGACGAGTGAGCTAACGTTTGTACTTACAGAAAGGTAGCTATAGAGTTGCCGTATAGTAGGTGGGTATCATGTGTCACATTATTGCTAAAATGATTTGTGTTAATTTATAACAACGTTTAATTCATTTGCCGATGCGCTATACATAACGTTATAAAATATAATAAATACAAAAAGGATTTACTACAGTAGCCCCCGTGACACATAACAGTTTCACAGGGGCTTTTAGACGAGTGAGCTAACGTTTGTACTTACAGAAAGGTAGCTATAGAGTTGCCGTATAGTAGGTGGGTATCATGTGTCACATTATTGCTAAAATGATTTGTGTTAATTTATAACAACGTTTAATTCATTTGCCGATGCGCTATACATAACGTTATAAAATATAATAAATACAAAAAGGATTTACTACAGTAGCCCCCGTGACACATAACAGTTTCACAGGGGCTTTTAGACGAGTGAGCTAACGTTTGTACTTACAGAAAGGTAGCTATAGAGTTGCCGTGTAGTAGGTGGGTATCATGTGTCACATTATTCGTGTTAATTTATAACAACGTTTAATTCATTTGCGTTCGTGATTTTCACACAAGCCCTCTGACAAAGTCCCAGCGAGCCAAGTCCCAGCCAACAAGTCCCAGCCAATCAGGGATCAGTTCCCTCATGAATATTCACGAGCTTCCCGCTACCACCCTGCAAAAAAAAAATTCCCGGCCCGGGTATTGGAACACGGCATCGGGGTCGGGTCCTAGATGCACAATAATGACGCACTTCCTGTAAACGCTGTCTTGTAAATACGCATGCGCGTTTCATTCATTCTCATGTTATTCCCAAATATTAACGATCTCCTTTTGTTTTCTAATCTATGAATAATAATCGAATGTACAAATTATTGTTGCCTATACTTGGGTTATATATAAAAGAAGAATCGGTTAACTCCATTCACTGAACGGGGCGATCCACTTTATTTCCAGTGCTCCCAACACAGAGGCCCCGTTTACACGAAGGGAAACCGCAGATATTTCCACGCGGTTTGGCCTCTCATTCACACGAAAACGGGGAGAAACAGGGTTTTAGGTTCTGAAGCGTCACATTATGCGCCAGGAAATGCTTAACGTCATATGAGCCATAGATATATATATTAACGAGATGCCTCGTCCGCGGTGCTGGCCAATGGAGTCGAACGTCACCACTGGCGGCCATCTTACCACAGTAAGCTGCTCACCTCATAACATTGTGTTGGTAGAGGTACATGAACTTTTTAAATAACCATAACTTAGTCAATTTTCAACCGATTTTCAAACGGTTTGGTTTGTTATAAACGTCAGAGATGTAGGTATATACTTATGAATAATTGTTACGTTCTAAGAAAAATAGAATAATGTTCTAAAATAGGTACAAGATTTCCCTTTACAAATATACGTCAAGAAAGGCTGCATGTTGAAATCCCCACCCTGGTCAGAGATGTATTTATTTAATTATAACCATGTGTTTTCATATGAAAGGAACATTAAACAGAACAGATCATCATCATCGCCTTTTACCCCTACTGGGGCTTAGGCCGTCAACAAGGGTTCTCCAAGCATCCCGGTCCTGCGATAACTTCTCCAGCTGTCCCCACGTGTAGCCCATCCGCTTGGTGTCTGCCTCCACCTCTCTGCGCCAGGAACTTCTTGGTCGTCCTCTCTTCCTTTTTCCTTGGGGGTTCCACTTCAAAGATTGCCTTGTTACATTTGAGGCGGGTTTGCGGAGAGTATGTCCTATCCATCTCCAACGTCTTTTGATGATCTCTTCCTCAGCAGGTCGCTGGTTGGATCTTTGCCACAGATCTTTGTTACTGATGGTGTCGGGCCAGTGGATACAGAGTATTTGTCTAAGGCAGTTATTGATGAAGGTTTGGATTTTGTTTATGGTGCGCACAGTGGTTCTCCATGTTTCGGCTCCGTACAGCAGAACTGACTTTACATTGGTGTTGAAGATCCGGATCTTTGTTGTGATGGCCAGGTCCCTTGAACTCCAGATGTTCTTAAGTTGGATGAATGCTCCTCTGGCCTTGCCAGTCCTAACGCGTACATCGGCATCAGTTCCGCCCTGTTTGTCAACAATGCTGCCTAGGTAGGTGAACTCTTCTACCTCCTCAACTGTTTCACCTTCCAGATTGATGGGCGAAGTATCGGCAGCATTCACCCTTAAAATCTTGCTCTTCCCCCTGTGGATGCTTAAACCGAGGCGAGCTGAGTTGGTTGCGATGGTGTTGGTCTTATCCTGCATCTGCTGTTGGGTATGGGAGAGAAGGGCCAGGTCATCTGCAAAATCAAGGTCGTCTAGCTGTGTCCACATCATCCACTGTATGCCATTTCTCTTATCTTCTGTGGATTGCTTCATTACCCAATCTATCGCCAGAAGGAAGAGAAATGGTGACATCAGGCATCCCTGCCTTACTCCTGTGTGTACTTGGAAGGCGTCCGTGAGTTGCCCTCTGTGGATCACCCTGCAGACCATCCCTCCGTAGGACTTTTGGATGATGTTGGTGAGCTTCTCTGGAACTCCATGATGTCTGAGCAGCTTCCAGAGTGTTTTTGAGAGACGCCGAGATCGTTTAATGGCCTGTGGCATGTGCCACCGCGACCACTGACATACCATGGCATATGCCGTTCTGGAACGGTAACTGCCGTTCTGAAACGGTAACTACCGTTCTGAAACGGTAACTGCCGTCGCGACCACTGACATACCATGGCATATGCCGTTCTGGAACGGTAACTGCCGTTCTGAAACGGTAACTACCGTTCTGAAACGGTAACTGCCGTCGCGACCACTGACATACCATGGCATATGCCGTTCTGGAACGGTAACTGCCGTTCTGAAACGGTAACTACCGTTCTGAAACGGTAACTGCCGTCGCGACCACTGACATACCATGGCATATGCCGTTCTGGAACGGTAACTGCCGTTCTGAAACGGTAACTACCGTTCTGAAACGGTAACTGCCGTTCAGGTGGAACGGTAACTGCAGTTCCCAACAATGGTATGTGACACCAGCATAACTCCTCCGTATAATTTCAAGACAGGTATTGCCATAAATGTAAAGGTATATATATTTGGTATTTATTGACACAATATCACAACATAACGCCGTAAATAAAGGGATTTACACGTTTCTCTCGTCCGTGCTGTTGTTATGATATTTCCGATCTGTTTGTTGTTGCTTTTGTAATGACAGATGCTTTTGAAAACAGCCGGACTTGCTCCGGTGACGGTAGTTATAGCCTAGCCTTCTAGGTGGCCATAGAGCTATAGTCTATTGCTTTGTTCCAATATCCATACTATCCGCAGTCATTATACTTTATTTTAGTATGACTTCTTTTAGTAGGCCTACGTAGTGCGTTGCAATTAAGATCAGGGCGAAAGGAAGTGTAGTGAAAGGACCCGGATGGTATACTCAAACGGTCAAACCGATGAGTGTGGATTGATGTACACCTTTCGTGCTCCACGGCAGCGATCTAATAGCTACGTAGCTGAAGAGGCGGAGCCAGGCTGAGCCAACGTCGGCGCATTTTCTTTAATAGGTCCATGCATTTTCCACGTATCCTGCATTAATGGAGTCATTTTGTTGTTTTAATAGCTTTATAACTACTATGTGTAAAGAGTTCACCGTTCAAAGCGAGATGTTTATTGCGGTTGCGATCGTAGTTTCCGGTTAGTGCACCAGAGCCAGGTCCCTATAGGGGTGGCACTGTAGGCTATGGCTAGACAGTCATCCATTTTTCCACTCGTGTTTTATCAAGATGTTCTAGTAGCGTAGCCTATAATAAAGCCTATACTGTATGACTGCTTCAGCTCATAACTATTCAATAGGCCAAATATTAAGTTTTGCATTTGTTGTTATTGGTGTTTAACCAAATAATTTAAGCAGGCCTATAGGTTCCTATCATTTAACCCTGATCCAGTGTCATAAACCTTTCTATATCGACATGATCCAGTGGTATCATGGCATACAGGCCAAAAGTTTTTCCGCTGGCAAGCCAATTATGTTAATCGGAAGTTCCATTTCCTACTGGAACCACCGTTTTTCCGCTGGCATGCCACTCATGTAAAATGGTATTACCAGTTTCTACTGGCACCTACCGTTTTTCCGCTGGCATGCCACTCATGGAAAATGGTAATTACCAGTTTCTACTGGCACCTACCGTTTTTCCGATGGCATGCCACTCATGGAAAATGGTAATTACCAGTTTCTACTGGCACCTACCGTTTTTCCGATGGCATGCCACTCATGGAAAATGGTAATTACCAGTTTCTACTGGCACCTACCGTTTTTCCGATGGCATGCCACTCATGGAAAATGGTAATTACCAGTTTCTACTGGCACCTACCGTTTTTATAAGAATGATTGTGTAGCTGTGAATCATGAGTGGTATGTGTGTATGAACGGGCAAATACCACAGGAAAGGAATATCTACTGGCAAACGGTAGGTGCCAGTAGAAACTGGTAATTACCATTTTCCATGAGTGGCATGCCATCGGAAAAACGGTAGGTGCCAGTAGAAACTGGTAATTACCATTTTCCATGAGTGGCATGCCATCGGAAAAACGGTAGGTGCCAGTAGAAACTGGTAATTACCATTTTCCATGAGTGGCATGCCATCGGAAAAACGGTAGGTGCCAGTAGAAACTGGTAATTACCATTTTCCATGAGTGGCATGCCAGCGGAAAAACGGTAGGTGCCAGTAGAAACTGGTAATACCATTTTACATGAGTGGCATGCCAGCGGAAAAACGGTGGTTCCAGTAGGAAATGGAACTTCCGATTAACATAATTGGCTTGCCAGCGGAAAAACTTTTGGCCTGTATGCCATGATACCACTGGATCATGTCGATATAGAAAGGTTTATGACACTGGATCAGGGTTAAATGATAGGAACCTATAGGCCTGCTTAAATTATTTGGTTAAACACCAATAACAACAAATGCAAAACTTAATATTTGGCCTATTGAATAGTTATGAGCTGAAGCAGTCATACAGTATAGGCTTTATTATAGGCTACGCTACTAGAACATCTTGATAAAACACGAGTGGAAAAATGGATGACTGTCTAGCCATAGCCTACAGTGCCACCCCTATAGGGACCTGGCTCTGGTGCACTAACCGGAAACTACGATCGCAACCGCAATAAACATCTCGCTTTGAACGGTGAACTCTTTACACATAGTAGTTATAAAGCTATTAAAACAACAAAATGACTCCATTAATGCAGGATACGTGGAAAATGCATGGACCTATTAAAGAAAATGCGCCGACGTTGGCTCAGCCTGGCTCCGCCTCTTCAGCTACGTAGCTATTAGATCGCTGCCGTGGAGCACGAAAGGTGTACATCAATCCACACTCATCGGTTTGACCGTTTGAGTATACCATCCGGGTCCTTTCACTACACTTCCTTTCGCCCTGATCTTAATTGCAACGCACTACGTAGGCCTACTAAAAGAAGTCATACTAAAATAAAGTATAATGACTGCGGATAGTATGGATATTGGAACAAAGCAATAGACTAGCTCTATGGCCACCTAGAAGGCTAGGCTATAACTACCGTCACCGGAGCAAGTCCGGCTGTTTTCAAAAGCATCTGTCATTACAAAAGCAACAACAAAACAGATCGGAAATATCCTAACAACAGCACGGACGAGAGAAACGTGTAAATCCCTTTATTTACGGCGTTATGTTGTGATATTGTGTCAATAAATACCAAATATATATACCTTTACATTTATGGCAATACCTGTCTTGAAATTATACGGAGGAGTTATGCTGGTGTCACATACCATTGTTGGGAACTGCAGTTACCGTTCCACCTGAACGGCAGTTACCGTTTCAGAACGGTAGTTACCGTTCCAGAAAGGCATATGCCATGGCATTACCGTTTCAGAACGGTAGTTACCGTTTCAGAACGGTAGTTACCGTTTCAGAACGGCAGTTACCGTTCCAGAACGGCATATGCCATGGTATGTCAGTGGTCGCGGTGGCACATGCCACAGGCCAATAAACGATCTCGGCCCTACTGGTGTTTTTCTATCTAAGCTGTCAAAGGCCTTCTCATAATCAATAAAGTTCACATACAGAGGTGAGTTCCAATCCAGTGACTGCTCTAGGATGATGCGCAGGGTTGCAATCTGATCTATACATGATCTATCCTTGCGGAAGCCAGCCTGTTGGTCTCTGAGCTGGAGATCAACAGCATCTATCATCCTGTCCAATATGATTCTGTAGATTTTACTTGGGATGGATAGCAGTGTAACACCTCTGGAGTTTGCACATTTACTTAAGTCACCTTTCTTCGGTATCTTGGTGAGGTGTCCCTCCTTCCATTCCGTTGGGATGTACTCCTCCTCCCAGATCTTCTTGAAGAGAGGTTGTAGGATCTCTTCCATGGTCTGCGAGTCGGCTTTCATTGCCTCTGCTGGGATACCATCGGGACCTGGGGTCTTGTTGTTCCTAAGCTTCTTCATGGCCTCGCGGATCTCTTCCTTTGTGGGTGCATTACAGTTTATTGGTAGATCTTTGTCTGCTTGTTGGATGTCTGGTGGGTCCTTTGGGGTTGGTCTGTTGAGCAGCTCCTCAAAATATTCCTTCCATCTTCTTTTCTGTCCTTCCTCTCCAGGGATAGGCTTCCCCTCCTTATCTTTTACAGGTCTTTCTGATTTACTAAACTTTCCTGCAAGCTTTTTGGTGGTGGCATACAGGTCTCTCCAGTTTCTGTGCTTGACTGCCTCTTCTGCCTCTCTAGCTAGGGTGTCTAAACAGAACAGATAGGTGCAATAAATACACACATGTAGGGCTGGGCGATATATCGAATATATGCGATGTATCGCGAGATGTTCTCCAGGGGATGTATAAAATGCCCCTGTCGCGAACATCGAATACAAATTGGCACGTAATCTGTTTCTTTTTGCCGCCGCCGGCATACTCATTGTGCATTCGGACCAAACGCGACGGGGCGACAAAATCCCATATAAAGTGAACGTAGACGCGTATCGGGCGAATTCTTCGCGAGAGAAAACCGGCAACAAGTTTTGATTTGTCGCGCCACACTTTCGCCGTGCACAGGCGAGCGCGTTCACGAGGATTTGTGGCGCGACAAATTCGCTCGAGTTGAAATGTATTTTAATTTCTCGTGATGACAGCCAATCAGCGTTCAACAGCGTGGCCACTGAGTGACATGTGTAACGTAAACAGCCAATCAGCGTTCAACCGTCAAACTCAGTGCAGTGCAGTCCGGGGTGAACTGCAGCATGGAGGAGAAAGTGATTGTTGCCGTTTGCGACTCCCGGAGCTCTATATATAATAGTATATAATATAATATAATTGTATAATATCACGGCCAAAAGCTCTGTGCACCTCCGACGTCTCTCCCTCTTCCACAAAAGGTAAAGACATGCAATGGCACAAACACACTCACTCACTCTCCCCGCCCGTTGCGAGTCCGCGAGATTCTCATGGACGCGCGTGTGTGACGTAGACTGGACGGCGCGCTGCTGTAGGTGTGTGTACCTCCGACCGGTGAGTGAGAACAGCGAGAGAGAGAAAAAAGGATGGAAACTGAGGATTTGGTTTTGAAAAAGAATAGCATTGGATCCGTCGTCTGGCAGTGTATATATAATAATTATTATGCAAACAGTAAATAATTAAAATAATTGAATAAATGCTGTGTTGGTAAATCGAACTTGCTGTGATTTTCCTTTTCTTATGTGCAAGTTCTAAATTGTTCCAATACAAAGCACTAATGAGTTTAAACAATATGTTGTTTCATGTCATCTACATGCAGACTTATATTTCAGGAATACTAGAATTATTACTGACGTAACATTATACCAGACATGGTTGAATCGAGCATTTATGATGTGCTCTAGAGGAGATTCAAAATATATCGAGATATATATCGTGTATCGAGATATAGTAAAAAAATATCGAGATATTCATTTTGGCCCATATCGCCCAGCCCCTACACACATGCACAAGGTATTCATGTTATTTATGTCAAATCAATATATCGGCTACTAAAACTCAGCAATCTATTGTGTTGGTAACTTCACTCAAATCTATCTACAGTCAAGTATGCATTTAGACAAATACGATAAAATATGAATATAATATGTGCAACCTTTGTGGCTGTCCAAGACACACTGAAGGCATGATGCCAACATAGGTTTGCAGAGAACTATATACAATATGCACACTGAAAGCATGATGCCACCACAGGTTTGCAGAGAACTATTTACAATATGCACACTGAAGGCATGATGCTACCATAGGTTTGCAGAGAACTACATAAAATATGCACAGTGAAGGCATGATGCTGTAAAAAGTGTAAATGCCCCCACATCCTGTCAAAGTCCTCACTCCTGAAGTGGTCACTGCAGAGCAGTGTCTTGTCAGAGGCAGCAAAACCGTCCCTTCTTTGGGCAATTCGATGTAAAATTACTGGGTAGCTAGCTAGCTATAGTAGCCTACCCGTGATACACAACTAAGCTGCACGATTAAGTCGTTTTTCGAAGAGAAAAGCTGCAATTTAAACATGTTTAAGCATCCAGAATTATAAACACGTTAATAACGTTTGTAAGAAACCAAACCGTTTGTAAATCCGTCAAGATTTCAGCGAGATAACAGTATTAGCGTTTGTGCAGATCAATGATTTACAGGGTTAGGGTTGTTACCATTCCACCAGAAAGCTCTACTGTGGTAAGATGGCAGCCTATGGTGACGTTCTAGACGCCGTCGTAGGGCATCTAGTTAATATATATCTATGATATGAGCGCCCTATGTTTACAGTTTGTTTGTTACAGGAAGACGCTTGTGTTATTCGTTGTTGTTGATTCTGAGGATTCTGATTGGCTTGCATGGCTTTATCCTTCTCCCTACACTGCCGCCCATAGGTTTGGCATAGTTATAATGGTGCTCGACGGCGCATTTATGCATTTTGATGTAGACGACAAGGGGGGGAAATATTAGTTTCTTAAATACCCTGCTACTTATAAACGTGGCCTCTCGAGTCAAAACACCGGAACCAATAATTGAGAATGCAACGCTTCCCCAGGGTCCCATAAATGTCCCTGGGTCCCACACGTCACTTTGCTACAGCACTAGTTGCTACAACACGCACACACAGACCGCAAACAACAAGCCAAGCAGAAGCGCGAAAAATCTAAAGAAAATCTTAGCAGAAGACAAGAAAGTTTGACTTTCTTTTTATTTTTTAACGTTTGTTTACGTTATCTAGCGACCCATTTTATTCAATGTTACGTCATCAAACTTTGTCGGTAGGTCTGTGAAATAGGCCGTGAAATAGGTATTAAGTTTTTATATAAGTGGTCTTAAAAGGGTCTTAAAAAGACTTGAATTTGACTTGAAGAAACCTGTAGGAACCCTGGCGCATGTACATTTCTAAGATGGCAGATGAGTTTTCTGACCTCTTTCACATCAGTTTTACACTTGGGACAAACATACATATTATTTATTTGTTAGGCTACTTAATAGCTTGGATCTTTGAAATAAGGTCCACAACCTTAGCTGTCTTCCCACTGGAGAGGGGCACTTCGTAAACATGCTCAAAGAAGTGAAACACAGATGTCAGTTGGGCAGGATATACTGCGTTGCACACCCAAATCATTTGAAAAAAATATCCACAAGACCTATCATAAATGTACACAAAGGAAACAAACCTACCGGCTTTATATCCAAGAGGTAGGCCAAAGCTGACTTTACACTGCATTTGCCGTAGCCTTTCCCTCTCCCTGATGAAGTTGGAGGCAGCAACTGGATGCTTTATAGCAAGACGCTGTAGAAACAGAACAATTTGGTTTGATCTTTAACTCAAGTCAGTTGTTTCGTAAGACACCAGAGGCCTGTTTCAGGTATCTGGTTTAACATAGGGGAGAGCCGGGTCGATTGAAACACTTTTCAGTTAAACGTCTTTTTCAAAGATGACGTTACGTATACAAATAATTTCAACATGTGATCAACAACTCACATGTGTGTTATCTTAGTTTCAAGTGTAATTTAATACATATGTTGGATGATCGAGCTGTTTTTTAACTTTGAAAGTAAGTTGACATCTGTTTCAAACGCCCCGCCTAGTCGGGACGTTTGAAACACGCATGCGGGACGAATGAAACAGCATATTTTAAAAAGAAACTATTGAACTTACTCTTGTTTTTATGCAATATACCGGACAACATAGTAGTGTATTCGTCATTGCTAAAATTTCACATAATTCCGCATAATATAAATAGGTTAAAATATATTTTTGGCCCGTGCGTAATTGTGCGTAATTGTCAATATGCACATTTCGATTAAAACTCACCTTTCTTCTTTTGGACGACTAAATTTGCATTAAATTCACTTATTACCCTGTCCTAAGTCATGTTTAAGGATACACAGTTGAACATCCTTTTATTTATTCAAACAAAATCTACCACGTCAACCGGATAACATGACTCCTGTTGCGTTTGAAACAAGTGTTTCAATCGTCCCGACAGCGACTACTGACACTTAAACCTTTTTTACCTCTAAACTTCAAAACTCTGACATCGCACACTTTAACACAGGTTTAAGTACTAATTCATCTGTTGTATAGTCATATTATTATGGCATGAGACAAAAAACACAACTATTTATTACAAAAAAACTACCGCAGGAAGGATTTTAGTTAGCGGTCTCTAAAACAGGTTTGGGGGATAACATTTGAACGGTGGGACGTCATTACATGAAATTTCGTGGGGTTGGTCAGTCTTGCGTGCTGAACGTAGTGACGAAATTTGACGTGAAAGCCTTGCGTGGTTCTCGAGGAAATCGCTTTGTTTCAATCGTCCCGTGTTTCAATCGACCCGGCTCTCCCCTACTCTGAGTTTAATCCTGCGCTCTGAGTTGGTTGACTCAGAGTTCAGGGTTGAAAAGCAACTCTGGGTTTTCGGTTTCAGAACAGGTGATCAGCGTTGGGTTAATAAACTCTGAGTATGTTCACTCTGGGTTGAGGGCGTGCCTGTTGACCATAGACATCTTATAGATAGACGGAGCATTGGCTGCTGGGACGCGAGAAATACGGCCGCCATCTTGGAGTGGTCAACCGGGAGCAGAAACAGCAGCAGAAACAGGATGCCGGGCTGTTGTTCAGCGTATTCCTGCTCAAATCGGCGGACAATCCATAATAGGAATCGGGGGATTACTTTTCACAAGCAAGATTTAACATTACCGTACTATTGGTATAATTAGTATCGAATAATAAAACACGCCAAACCATGTGGCCTTTATCATAGCTACACGTATGACAAAAAAACGCATGAAAATCAGTGGTATTCAGTGAGGTATGATTAATTAAATGCGCTGACAGTTCATTGCTCCAGCCAAACGGATTACACTGAGTGGAGCGGATGACCACTCCAAGATGGCGGCCCCGCGTCTCGTCAGCGCCAGTAGGCGGTAGCATTCGATGCTCCGTCTATCTATAAGATGTCTATGCCTGTTGACTATGAAGAGCCATCATCAATGGATCACTGATAACATGATCAAACATGGACCAAAAGCGTAGATCCACTTACTTTTCCCCCACGGAATTGGAAATTCTAATGAACGCGTATGCCGAGCAGTTACCCCCGCGGCAGCGAGAGCGTGAGAGAGAGCTCGGCAGGAAATAGCTGAACAAGTCAATGCGTGAGTAAAATAAATTAGTAAAATAAAATAAAAATAAGAGGAAAGTTTAATATCTTCCACTTATTCAATATGTAATTTGTGTGTGTGTGTGTGTGTGTGTGTGTGTGTGTGTGTGTGTGTGTGTGTGTGTGTGTGTGTGTGTGTGTGTGTGTGTGTGTGTGTGTGTGTGTGTGTGTGTGTGTGTGTGTGTGTGTGTGTGTCAATTTACGCAGGAACAACCCGAGATGCCCCAAGAGGACTTGGCAGCAAATTAAGATGATACTTTTCTATTCCGATTGAGCTGTTCTTCCACATCTATGCGAATCAGATGTGTCCGCATGTAAACGCGGAGTTACATGCACACTCACTGACGGCCGCGTCGCCGTGCTGCGCCCGTGCTGCGCCTGCGCTGCCACCCCCCCCGCACCACACATTGGTCCTTGGTCTGTGGGAAACACTGGATGAAGTACAAAAACATAGTTCAAACAGGTAAACTAATGTTTAATTGAAATCAAATCAATTGTGCTGTTTTGCCTGCTCTACCTAATTTAACAGCTATATTCAACATGTGATGGGCCTATATTTAAGCAGGAAATGTAAGTAGTACATTTCTCAGCCACCCCAACACTGCCAATATTTAATAGGATTTAGATATATTAGAAGGCTACTCCTAGGCAAAATGCATATATATATATATATATATATATATATGGGTAACCCATATATATATATTGTGGCAGACGCCAGGGAGGAGTGAGGGGAGTGGTAGGCCTGGCAACCTGCTGGCTCCACCCCCAAGCCATATATGGACTTCCTCACGTTAACGAGGCGAGCCTGGGGATCATTAAGCAGGGGTGCTGGGGCTTAAGAGGGCTAGCCAACAGACATGTGGGGAAGTTGAAGTTGGAAGAGGAGCTAGGGCTAGGTGAGGACAGGCAGGATCTGTGTGATCGCCTGGCAGTGTGGTACGCCTTAAGGGAGAGAGATAGGTGGAAGGGGTTGGACGGACATTGGAACTTTAGCACATAAGAGGTGGATGACCCTTTCCTACCCTGGTTTGCATTTACAAGGTAAATAAACCATTCTGTGCTTGGAACTGCTCTGTGTGTTGTGTCATTTGTCTACTCAACTTGGTGGCGTGGAAACCCCACACCCACTGGCCCGCTACTATATATATATATATATATATATATATATATATATATATATATCTCTTCAAAATAGCGCTTACTGAATATTAGGGTAACATTTTCCTCCATGTAAGCAAATCGAAAAAAAAGCAGAGCCCCGGCAGACTGGAGGGGGTCCACCTCTGCAGCCCTCACAGAGGCTGAGGAGATGGCCCTCAGCCAACAGAGTATGGGTCCTGTGGCTGAGGGCATCCCTGGGGGGAGCTCCCCCACCCCCCCGGATAGAAGTGCCTTTATAAGAGGTTTGTTATTCAAAATAATTAAATATGTACACGCAACCCAGCACGTTGCAAATTAGATGGGGCAATATTCTGGCTCAAGTAATTCACTGTCTAATCATCTTCCAGTTACTGATGGTGTCATCGCCCCACTTGAACCAGATGCCCTCACCAACCTCCATGCAATTGTAACAATTCTTCACCTTCCACAGATTATTAATAATGTCTTGGTAATTGCTGAACACAACCGTTAATGTCATTACAGGAAGATGATGGAGAAACATTGTCTGCGGCATTCGAAAGGGAAGAGGAAAGGCCTATTGAGGTTAACACCTTTTAAAAATAACCTCTAAAAGTTGATAGCGTTGTACAATTTAAAACTGACATCTTCTTTCTCTCAAACAGGATGAAATTGAATCCAATGAGAGGCCATCCACTTCTAAATCACAGCTTACCTCTGTAAGATTCTCCCTGGAATTATAATGAAACGCTCTACTTGGCACTGTGAAATCCAATCTCATCTTTTGCATTCCTATAGCTTCCAGTCAAAGACTTAAATAAAATCTAGCTAGAAAAGCAAATACACAAAGCAGACTTTGAAATGGACCACCTTAGGCAAAAGATGCAAAAGGATGCTTTGGAGATCCACATTTTGGAACATAAGTTAAAGGTGGGTGAGGTGCAAACTGGGATACTGTTCCCTGCTCTAAAAACATACCCAATATGAATGACTTTTTTTTGTGCTTTCAGGAAATAAAGAAATCCTCATAAAAAGTAGATTGTCTTTATTAGAACACGGGCTGTGGTGGGACAAGTTATTTTGTTGAACAGTTTACTCAAAGGGTTTTACTCCAGTGAACAATGCAGACGATTATGCTGAGCATGTGCATGTAGAGAAGAAGCATCTGGTTAAAAGCAGTACCAGGGTATTTTCTGCATTCTTAATATGCGTTTCTTGACTTGCAGCAGTTATAGGTCCGTGGTTAGTCAGCTACTCTGATCATTGGAAAGCCACAACGTTAAAGTGACTGTAGCACAGAGCGGGTGGGATGCACGGGGCGGATCATTCTGCAAATGCGTTAATTGCGTTAAAAAAAAATAATTAAACTTAAAGCATGCCCCCGCTGCGTTTGAGAGTTAACATGGGGGCTGAGAAGGTGGTCTAAATAAATGCTAGATTGCGCTGAAAAACGATAGCGCTCGTGAAGAATATTATCAGGAAAATAAAGTATATCCAGCCGGCGTCTTAATAATCGTTCCTCACGGAGATTCCCTCTGAGGATCGCAGCCTCTACGTCCGCAGGCTCTCGTAGAAAAGGACATGCCATTTCTAACTCTTCCTTCTGTCGGAGAGCTGCCTTCAGCCTTATAGACAACAAACTCAGAGTAGGTCTAACCACCTCCCGAGCAGGTTAGACCCACGGCGTATGTTGCCGCAGCAACTAACTCTCGGTTGCGCTGAACCTCTCTTCTTTCGTGTATCGTCTTCATATGTCCAACTTCGTGTCGTGTAGCCACTCCCTCGTCTCAGGTCCCACTTGGAAGAGGCCCTCCTCTGAGGGTGGTCTATGCCGGGGACAGGTGGTGATGATGTGGTCGGCAGTCTGCTCAGGCTCCCCGCACTCACACGCTGCACTGTCTGTTAGGCCCCACTTCTTCATGGACGCTTTGAAGCAGCCAACCCCTGTGCGAAGGCGGTTCAGGAGGGTCCATTGCCGGCGAGGTAGATCTTGTCCCTTAACGCCACCTCCAGGATCCTGGATGTAATGGTGTAGGCGTGTCTGTCCTGCTGACTCCCACTCCTGCTTCCATGCCGCTGCCAGCCAGGCTTTGGTTGTCAAATCCTCCGGGATGGAAATAAGCATCTCTTGTGCGGCCTGATTGTATGGGTGGCGGGACTTGAGTCTGCTTGGAGGTGTTGCCATGGTGGTGGTTTCATGGAGGAGGTGCCAGCTGTGTTCCTGGGCTTTCCTTGCCAGGGCGAGGGTAGCGGCCTCTCGCCGTAGGCCGGCTGGCGCTATTCCTGCTAGGACTGGCAGGTAGAACACGGGGGTGGGTTTCAGGCAGCCACTTATGATCCGGAGGGCATTGTTGATGGCCGTATCGACCTTCTTGGCATGTGGGCTTCTACTCCAGGTTGGGGCACAGTACTCAGCTGCAGAGAATACGAGGGCTTGTGTGGAGATACGTAGAACCTTGGCCGAGGCCCCCCAGGTTGTACCAGCTAGGCGCCGGATGAGTGAGACCCTTGCTGTTACTTTAGCCCTCACTTCATCCAAATGCTGTTTGTAGGACAGTGTCCTGTCCAAGCGTACGCCCAGGTACTTTGGGGCCTGCTGGAACTCCAGGGGTTTGTTGTCCACTGAGATCTCCAGCTCCCTTCTTGCTTCCCTGTTGCAGAGGTGGAATGCTGCTGATACAGTCTTTCCCTTACTGAGCTGCAGTCGCCAGCTTCGAAGGTAGGCAGCCAGGACGTCCATGTCCTGATTGAGACCCTCTTCAACCGCCTTCCATGTGGGCCGGTGTAGCATGATGGCTAGATCATCCGCGTATCCATACCTTCTAGATGTCGTCACCGGTAGGTCAAAGATGTAGATGTTGAAGAGCATCGGTGAGAGGACAGACCCTTGTGGGACCCCGTTTCTCAGCCTCCTGAGCCTGCTGCGCTGGCCGTCACTGGTCTGGAGAATGAAGCTGCGGTTTGACAGCGTCTCCATGATGAAGTTGACCATATGACGGTCCGGGATTGTTCTCAGCAGCTTCAGGTGGAGTCCGCGGTGCCAGACGGTGTCGTAAGCAGCAGTCAGATCCAGTAGTACCACCCCAGCTTTGGTTTTGGCCTGGAAGCTGTCCTCGAGATCTTGTGTGAGAAGGGTTACCTGGTCCACTGTAGACCTGCCCCGGCGGAAGCCAGCCTGTTCCCTCGGTAGCTGTGAGTCAACTACTGGCTCAATTCGGCTGTGTATCATCCTCTCCAGGATTTTAAAAGGGACGCACAGCAACGAGATTGGTCTGTAGGACTTGGGGTCATCCGCAGGTTTGTTGGGTTTCAAGAGGGCTATGACAGTGGCCCGTCGCCATGCCCTTGGGAGCTTGGACCTCCGGAGGCACGCAGAGAAGAAAGCACACAGCCAGGCGGATGTTATTTCGCTCTGGTGGATCACAAACTCTGGGTGGATGTTGTCGGAGCCTGGTGCCTTGCCTTGTTTGAGTTTGGCCATAGCGTCCTTGAGCTCAGCTGGTGTGAAATCTCCTGACAGGTTGGCATTGACACTGGCCGCCCTAGAGAGACTGGATACCTCGTGGGATGTTGAGCGGGCAAACTCTTTGTCTGCGTCTGGGAAGCGGCCATTTTTCAGGAGTTGGGCTGCGATGGCGTTTGCTGTCACAGGGCACTTGGGAGGCGGTGTACTTCTTCCTGAGAGCTGGTTTATGGTCTGCCACGCTTTACGGCTGGAGTGGGTAAAGTCAATCGACTCAACGACCTCTGTCCATCTAGCCCTGCGAGTGGCGTCCAGCTTCTCAAACAGTGCTGTTGCTGTCGCATCCACTTCAGCTCTTGAGCTAGCCTGCTGGTGGGCTCGCAGGAGGTGGTTGCACTCCTCGTTCCAACCCGGGATGTAGTTTGCATTGTAGCCTCGTGGTATGGTTTTCTTCGCTGCCCCTGTCAGCACTTCACAGTAGGCTGCATATGCAGCATCCACATTAGGAGTGTCTGGGTCCGGGAGGGTGACAGATCTTCTCTCTGTGTCAACAGAAAAAGCATGCCAGTTGGCCTTCCGGAAATTCCATCTTTTGACAGGCTTCCCTGCGACCGGCTGCACCAGTGATGGTATTCTGATGACAGACGGTCGGTGGTGTGATCGGGGGAACCTGTCAATGACCCTTCTCTCTGGCATCGGGTCCTTACTGTGGAACACGGCAAAGGCGAGGTCTGGGTTGGTGAAGGTGTTCCATCTGGAGGAGTAGAAGCTTGGTGGCTCTTTGGGGTCAAACAGGAGATGGGCGTTGGCATTGGAGGCCCACTCGCTCAGCGTCTCCCCATCCGGTGTTGTGTGGGAGTATCCCCAGTCGGTGTGCTGGCAGTTGAAATCTCCGGCGTAGATGGCGGGTGCCGGGGTAATTGGGAGGGCCGATGTGGACAGTACAGATGGTGGGGGCTTGTACACGTTCACAACCGTTGTTGTCTGTATCCTCGTGGACATCCACTCGAGACTAGCGCCTGGAGGGGATTGGCCTGTGGCTGTCCAGCTGAGGTCAGACCTGACAAAGGTGGCCATCCCGTGCTGCCTGCTGAGGATGGAGCCGGCGAGGTGGAACCCGGGCAACCTGAGAAAGTCTGCTTTTCCACAGTGCGTCTCCTGAAGGAGGACGGCCGCGACTTCATGGGAGTCGGCGAGGTGGCGTATGATGTCCAGTTTGGCGGTGGTGAGGCCCTCGACATTTAGCTGGAGCACTGCCAGGCCCTGTCGCTCGATGGTCGGGATGGCTGCCCGCCCTGACGTGAGCTTGCGTCCCCCCGGCCTCTTGCGCCCTGATCTGACAGCGTGACGATTGGGTGGCGACATTAGTTTCATGAGCTGGTCTTGCACCATATCTCATTACTTGCAGGGGAGGCCGCGTGGAGGCTGTCGTCTTCTTCCCTGCGCTGAACCTGCTACCTGAAACGGAAAACCCAGAGTTTCCATTAACTCAGAGCGAACAAACTCGGGGTTGCTAGCTATAGTAGCCTACCCGTGATACACAACTAAGCTGCACGATTAAGTCGTTTTTCGAAGAGAAAAGCTGCAATTTAAACATGTTGCATCCATAATTATAAACACGTTAATAACGTTTGTAAGAAACCAAACCGTTTGTAAATCCGTCAAGATTTCAGCGAGATAACAGTATTAGCGTTTGTGCAGATCAATGATTTACAGCAGGGGTAGGCAATTAAAATCCTAATGGGTCCAGTTTAAAAAAAAATCCTCAAGCTTGGGTCCGGGGGTCTATCACACATTTTTTATGACTGTTGTTTTCACTGATATAGGACTGCATGTGTTTTATGTACCAACAGTCAAGGTGTGCATTATGATTCAGAGGCATATTTAGCCAATATAAGTACTTTAGGCGCTAGTAGTATCAGTGTCTGTTTGGTCAACAACTGACTATCCGCCACCGTCTCGGAGCAGATCAGGCACACAGGCTTATAGCTGCATGCAGGCAGAATGAACACTCCTCTTTAAAAGCTCTGTTCTCACAATCTACCTTTCTCTTCTTAGAGCACGGCATCTTTCTCTTGAACTGCAATGAAGCTTTCTCTCTCACTGAAGGCACTCTTTTCTTCTGTCAATTTTGCCGCGCTTGCGTGCACCAGTCGCACAGCTCGTAGGGCAGGCTATCATCTGATTGGCTACTGGCATTATAAGGTTTAAACAAAAACATAGCCTACCATAAAGTTATAGTTAATTTAATGTATTTAACGGGTTTATAAAAGTCACCCAAACATTAGTTGTTAAAATCTCTTGGTCAAAATGATATATACCCGTATTGGTCCGAATATAAGACGACCCTGATTATAAGACGACCCCCCGTTTTTCAACACAAACATTTAGAAAAAAAGATTTGCAGACCAGATTTGCAGAACAAAGAACAGTGAATTAAACACTTGTTATATCAATGACAATAATAATAATGCCAGTAAAGGCCACGGCACTTTCAAGGCAAAATATGTACAGTATGATTCAAAATTAATATCAAGCAACATTGGGAACATTTTTAAATAACATAGAAAAATACAGGCCACATATTTAACTAAACTTAACCAAAATTCGCCAAACTTCTCCTCCGATCTCTGTCTAGCACACGTCCTCTGCCCCGCTGTGTTTGCTCTCGCTGTCATCGCTCCCCAGCTGCTCCGCTTCCACCGGCTCCGCCCAAAGCGCGTTTTCTCTGACGTTTTCAAAAACTCTCCGGTCAACCTCACTGAAACGGCCACTTTGAGGACCACGGTAGGATTTGCGCTGACTGTTGACGTCTTTGAGACGTTATTTTGGTGCTCGCCATCTTCTTACGTTACACTCCGTGACCCCAAACATCTTGGCAGCTTGGCAGTTGTTACTTGACTCTGCCTTATTGACGACCATTATTTTAAAATTGGCATCATAGCTCCTCCGCTGTTGTTGATTGACCTGACCCACTTTTGAGCCACTTGTCTCTAATGGTCAGCCTGTCTTTAAACACCGGTAACGGTCTGGTTGTTAAGGACGCTGGACTACTTCTTCCCGGAACCAATTTCTGGCGCAACCTGCGGCCGCGAATGTGTAGTGACATTTAAAGGGAGAGGCGAAGAAGAGAAACTGCGCTCTGAATACTAGACCCCGAATATAAGACGACCCGACTTTTTCGGACCTATTTCGATTGGAAAAAAGGCAGTCTTATATTCGGACCAATACGGTATATATAAAAAAAATCGCATTATTAATATTATTGTTGCAATTGTGTCTCGGTCCGGAGAGGACGTCAGTTGGGTCCGGACCCGGACCGCGGTCCGCCTATTGCCGACCCCCGATTTACAGGGTTAGGGTTATGTTACCATTCCACCAGAAAGCTCGACTGTGGTAAGATGGCAGCCTATGGTGACGTTCTAGACGCCGTCGTAGGGCATCTAGTTAATATATATCTATGATATGAGCGCCCTATGTTTACAGTTTGTTTGTTACAGGAAGACGCTTGTGTTATTCGTTGTTGTTGATTCTGAGGATTCTGATTGGCTTGCATGGCTTTATCCTTCTCCCTACACTGCCGCCCATAGGTTTGGCATAGTTATAATGGTGCTCGACGGCGCATTTATGCATTTTGATGTAGACGACAAGGGGGGGAAATATTAGTTTCTTAAATACCCTGCTACTTATAAACGTGGCCTCTCGAGTCAAAACACCGGAACCAATAATTGAGAATGCAACGCTTCCCCGGGTCCCATATATGTCCCTGGGTCCCACACGTCACTTTGCTACAGCACTAGTTGCTACAACACGCACACACAGACCGCAAACAACAAGCCAAGCAGAAGCGCGAAAAATCTAAAGAAAATCTTAGCAGAAGACAAGAAAGTTTGACTTTATTTTTATTTTTTAACGTTTGTTTACGTTATCTAGCGACCCATTTTATTCAATGTTACGTCATCAAACTTTGTCGGTAGGTCTGTGAAATAGGCCGTGAAATAGGTATTACGTTTTTATATAAGTGGTCTTAAAAGGGTCTTAAAAAGACTTGAATTTGACTTGACACTTGGCACTGTGAAATCCAATCTCATCTTTTGCATTCCTATAGCTTCCAGTCAAAGACTTATACAAAATCTATCTAGAAAAGCAAATACACAAAGCAGACTTTGAAATGGACCACAAAAAGAAAAACGATAGCGCTCGTGAAGAATATTATCAGGAAAATAAAGTATATCCAGCCGGCGTCTTAATAATCGTTCCTCACGGAGATTCCCTCTGAGGATCGCAGCCTCTACGTCCGCAGGCTCTCGTAGAAAAGGACATGCCATTTCTAACACTTCCTTCTGTCGGAGAGCTGCCTTCAGCCTTATAGACAACAAACTCAGAGTAGGTCTAACCACCTCCCGAGCAGGTTAGACCCACGGCGTATGTTGCCGCAGCAACTAACTCTCGGTTGCGCTGAACCTGCTACCTGAAACGGAAAACCCAGAGTTTCCATTAACTCAGAGCGAACAAACTCGGGGTTGCCTCAAAACCAGCTACCTGAAACAGGCCTCTGCTTGACAGAAAATCATCATACCGTCATTCGCAGGAACTGGTGGCAGGCCTGAAGGTTCACTCGCTGTGGATATTTTCAGAATATTTGAAACAATAGTTGCTTCCCATTTTAGATTGAAGACATCAGGTTTACCAGGAAGGATCCTCCCAAATTCTGTATCGATATAGACATTTTTGATTAAAACTATAATAGGTTAAAGGGGATTTATTCATTTCGATTTTTTCATTTCAACTTTATTAAAATAGTCGGCATGTCCACAAAGCGAAGATACTCTGCAAAAATTTCCTCCACTGTTGGAGAACTAGCAGCAATCCACAGTCTTCGGTTGGCATACTTTTTTTCCATGCCTTCTTTGATGGTGCTGATGTTTTTCTGACATGCTCTCATTCTTTTTATAATGCTCTTCCATTCACCTACAGTGTTTCCCACAGCAAATGTGTTAGTTAAGGTGGTGATTGTCTGAGGAAAACAACTTAGTACAGTTAAGGTGGCAGGGGTGTTGTTAAGGTAGCCACCTTATCTATAAAGCACTGGGAGAAACACTGACCTATCAACTCCTCCCCTTCTATAGGCATCTCCACTGTAATTGATGCTCTAGGCTAGGGTTAGTTGTTGTAGGCCGACTACGCTTGCGCTGAAACCGATGTTGATCATCATGAAGATTGCGCCTGAGATTCCTAAGCCGCATCTCAATGAATCCACTATGTGATATTGGGTCATAAAAATGCTCCTGAATCCCAGAAAAAAAACAGCAAAAACAAAACAGTTTTTAGAAATCATTTGAATAATGTATATATATCAATAGGCCTACATGCTTGAAATTGATAGCCATCTATCAGCATGTTTTCTCTTTCACAATTAAGACAGCCATTTTGAAGAAGAATATGGATACTAAGAGGTGGAGATTAAATATTCATGATATTCCATATATTTCAGAATCATTTTGAACTGTCCTAAAAAGTATGATAAATACAATTTGCAATTCGTACACCTAATCCAGGAATTACACTTATTTCAGTTGAGTCAGTTCAGTTCCTGCGTTCAGTTCAGTTCCTGCATCCCCATCTGTGCCCTATACCACGAAGCTCGCTGAACATACCCAGGCTTTCTTGGGAAAACCTGGCTCGACAGACCCGCAACTCGCAATCAGAGTTAAATGGTACCACGAAGCTTACTTTAGATTCAATTAGTAGAACCAGGTTTTCCGCTTTAGGTTCAGTGCGCGTTCACGTGAAAGGGGCGTTTTTTGCGGGACTCTCTAAATCGACGCCACTTCGACCTGGGCGGGACTTTACGTCCTACGTCACTCGCTATGGGTTTGCATGTGTGCGCGTAGCCGTTTGTCTCAGGGATCTGTGCACAAACTCCCTTGCACTACAGATTACGAGCGTCAGTGTCGTACGCGATGGAGGGTGGGTGACATTCCTACAGTCTGATGATAGGCTATATTTCTACAAATGACTTACTATTACCAGCGATTAACATGACGAAACAACACAAACTAAGCTAACATTAGACTACAGCCATACCATAACGCCATACCAGCTAACCTTAACTATTTCTATTAAACTCTGAACCATTTTGCAACAGGCAACTGTGTGTTGGTGCGTCTTATTGCTTCCCACGTCTGCGTCTGCGTCTGCATCTTTCCCACTCCTGGCTAATAGTTTCAGCTTTTGTACTGTATATCAGAAATGATCACCCTGTACCACACTGCTCACTTGTTGATGTTTTGTGAGCACTCACGCATTTCTCTAGGTATCTTAAGTTTCCTACTGGAGTCATCACAACTTTGGACTTTGTTATTGTAAGAAATATTGTGTTGCAAAAACACTTTGTGTCTTACCCTTAGCGTTACCCTAACCTTAACCCCAGTAAAATTTCTTCATCATAAACTACAAGTTACGCAAAATGGCATCCAAACATCCAGTCCAATATGAAAGAAAAAAGCTAGCTTCATTAAGGAATCAAACCCCTTATCCCCGCGTTAATGAGTTGCTCTCTGACCACTAACCCATCAGGTCTTAGTACATGCGATTCAAGAGTTAACCACTTGACAATCTTTAAACTTTGGTTGCCTAGAAATTGTAAAGACAGTGATGTGTGTACATTGTGCGAGTATCCGTCACTCGCGATGTGTGTGCAGTCCAAAATGAAAGAAAAAACCTTGCATCACTAGGGAATCGAACCCCCAATCATCAGTTGGTCGTTGGTAACTGTAAACAAAGAGATCGCATTTTGTTTAACTGCTAACTAACACACGGGTTTATGCGTTCACTGAACAAAGATTATGGAAATAAAATACCACTTTTCCATCAGAAAAATCATCAGAACCGTTATTACCAACCCATAGACATTAAAGCCAAAACCTTTCTCACATGCACACCCATCGCGAGTGACGGCTATGCGCACACATGCACACCCATAGCGAGTGACGTAGGACGTAAAGTCCCGCCCAGGTCGAAGTGGCGTCGATTTAGAGAGTCCCCGTTTTTTGCGTCATTTTTCTCACCTTTACGATAGATCAAGCAGTCTATATGAGTTTAAGTGAAAAGATTCTGCATATTGTCTGTAAAATAACTATGCCAAATGCAGAATTGTTCGCCATTAATCCAAATAGAATGATGATGATTTAAATGCATAAGCAACGTCCATCCTGCCTTATTCTATCATTTAGGGAATTCACTTTAAATACACCCTATTTAAGAAATGTATAGCATGTTTTCGACCGCTGAGAGGTAGCGGCTGTAGCGTAGTGGATTATGTTGGGAAAAATAACCTGATGAGCACATCATATGGCAGGCACATTAATATATAGTCGACTCTTGCTCTAAACCCAACGAACACATAACACAAACATGATAATATATAGTCAGGTCAAGGCCGGAGCTGAAGGCCCCATCTCCCAGGCAGGCAGATGGTGGACACTCAGACAATGCACCAGTATCATCTCCAGAACGGGAGAGCCACATTAATTTATCACACAGGAGACACCTCGAAGCTCTCCCCCACTAGAAGGAACACATGCAGATACTAGGGGCCTGAGAGCCACATTAATTTATCACACAGGAGACATTTTGAGAGCTCTGCCCCGTTAGGAGGAACCAAGAGATACACCTGCCCATACCAGGGCCTCAGAGCCACATTAAATTACCACACACGAGACATTTCAGGGGGGCACTCCCCGTTTTAATTTATCACACCGGAGACACGAGGAACTCTCCCTGTTACGAAGCCCTCTCAGGGCCTGGGAGCCAAAACACACCGAACCGCACACACCTCAAACGCACACACCTCATGGAGAGGAGGATACAGCATAAGACTGCATCACACAGGGACTCTTCACCTTCTTCTGAAGCAGACCTTCCACGGAGGCGAAGCTCCAGATGAACCATCAGCGCTGATTAGGGACTTAGACATATTCGATTTCTCACGCTTTATGACTCTGTATAACCGCTGCCACTTTACTTAATAAATCCAAGGTCCTCGTGCCGATATACTTTATTACCTCTCCGTCTCATTTTATCTGGTCCAGTAGCTAGACAGACCGTTTTTCCCCACAATTTGGTGACCCCGACGTACATAGTTTTTCTGAATTGAACCGCAACTGGGAAACGAGAGACGGAGAGCGGCACGACCTCGGGACCCCGGAGCACCGGACCGGTTCCTGCAGTCTCACCTCGTGCACGCCCAACAAAAGGTAGGCAGAACCTGTTGATAAAATCCAAACTCTGCATAGTTATATAGGAACCATATTAGGAGGTGAGACTGTGAGAGCGGTTCGCTACGGGATATCTCGTGGGGACGAATAGGACTGTATCCCAGCATTTCCCCATAAACCCGATTGACCCTGAACGCGTGACACATCGAATATCGGCTCGTTGCATGGTGAAAGAATACCCTCGAGACCATAGGGCCTATAAGAATCGGGCATAGTGATACAAGACTACCGATGGCCACGTAATGGATGTGTAATGGAGACACCTATGTCTTAAAGGGGGGTTAGAGTCCCCTTCTTTGTTTAGGTATTAAATAATTTCGGTGGTAAGGGGGTTAGAGTCCCCACCTATGTCTAAAGGGGGTTAGAGTCCCTCGGGGGGGGGGGGGGTTAGAGTCCCCACCTATGTCTTAAAGGGGGTTAGAGTCCCTCGGGGGGGGGGTTAGAGTCCCCACCTATGTCTTAAAGGGGGTTAGAGTCCCTCAGGGGGGGGGGGGTTAGAGTCCCCTTCTTTGTTTGTGTATTAAATAATTCTATGTGGTAAGAAGGTTAGAGTCCTTTATCAGGGTTAGAGTCCCTTTGCAGAGGAAACGGTGCCTAGGGCACGAGTGACACACAGAGAGACAGTGGGTGTATGCGCGTGAGAGAGAGAGAAAGGCTGTGAGCGACTCCGTGTGTGCGCGTGTACGCAAGAGGTGATGTTTCTGTGTGTGTAAGAGGCTGTGAGAGACAGAATGAAAAGTCTGTTGATATGTTTCTGTGTGCATCTGCGAGAGACAGAATGAGAGAAGTCTGTTGATATGTCTCTGTGTGTGCGTTTAGAGGAGACAGAGTGAGAAAGGCTGTGTGCGTCTCTGTGCGCGTGTACGCAAGAGGTGATGTTTCTGTGTGTGCGTTTGGAGGAGACAGAATGAGAAAGGTCTGTTTAGGTGTGTGTGTGTGTGTGTTTGTGTGAGAGGGAGCGAGAGAGATAGCAAGGAGAGATAGCAAGGAGAGCTAAAGTCGAAGGACGATCGAGAGGGACCATTTTCCCTCTAGACAGTTGGAGGTAGCGATAGAGTGCGTGTTTTTCTAACAATGAACGGTTGTTTCAGGACCACGAGAAAGGACTCTGTATGGTTTTCAGGCCCAGAGTGTAATCCCCTTTCCCATATGTGTAGTCCTCCCATTTGAGGTCCCCGTCCACCATATTTGAAGTCCTCTACTCCACCTCATGTTGTAGTTCCCCTCCCTAAAATTGTATGGAAGTTAGAACCTGTGAGGGTGTTTTGGTTCGGCCTGACGAGGCCTGTACCAATTTCGGTGGTCAGCTTCTAGTTTTGTGTATATAGAAATTTGGAAAGGGGGAGCAGTATTAAGTTATATATAATAAAGTGAAAAGTTATTTGTGAATGAAGGGACAGAAGGATCTTTTTGTGTGTGAGAGATAGTTATTAGGCCTTGTTCCATGATGGAGAGTTGAGGATGTTGCATTCCAGGCTTATCTGTTAACGGTCCTAGCTGCTGCTTGACCCTAAGGGGAGCGAGGAAGGGTGAGAGAGAGAGAACACATTTCCCCCCCCATTTGTCGACCTACACCATTCAGGCAGTACAGAGAGACACACTAACACACAGTACAGAGAAAGGAAATAGAGTGCGTTCAACTGAAAGCGTGTGGTGGCCATACGCCATAAAATACCACATATCAAAGGAATGCAGGTAGAGCTCTGTTGAGTTTTCAGGCTTTGATAAATTTGTAGTTCCCTGTCTGCCATGTTTGAAGTTCCTTGTAGTCTCTGTCCATAGGTTTCACCTGAACAACCCCTCTGCTGGCCGAGAAAAGGAACTACCCATGGTTTCTCTCACACCCAGCCCCCAGAGCACACTCGCTTTCAAGGCGTTATGGCCGCACCCAACGTGGGAGGGAGACACGCAGAGAGAGAGAGAAGCCACATTCCACCCTTATCTGTTGTCTTGCACCAAACAGCACCCCGTACTGAGGAGGGAGAGAGAGCGTGTTCTCCCGAAGGAGGGAGAGAGAAACAGGGAGACACACAGCGGATATTCACATTATGGCTAATTTGTTTTTCTTTAAGTTTAGTTTTAGTTTTGTTTTTTATTAAGGATGATGAACATCATGACACAGTTACCATTCAGGATGAAGAACATCAAAGTTCATGAGGAGGTTATAAGGACAATAACGTTGATACTTTAATAGGACAACAGTGATGATAATCTAATGCAATTGGACTAAAGAAGGTGTTGCTATTAACTAAGTGATTCATATTATTTTCACACAGGAAAGAATAATTGAATAAATATGGATATGATAAAGAAGGAGTATAATAATAAAATAAAATAAAGTAATCTTGATAAACTGTACAAGTAGGACTACACCTATTAAAATATGGGGTGTATCTCTTTGGTCAAGGATGACAGGTGGATTGAAGCCACATCTGCTGGGAAGGGGTCCTACATGCTATGTTGTCCATTTGGATTCGGAAGTAGTGGGTTTACCTTTCAAATGCCACTACTGCTGCTGCAACAGTTTAATAATTGTAACTCTGATAAATGACTTTTTGTTTTATAGTTTCCCTGAGGTGTATTCATTACGCACACACACTTGGCTGCATAGGGCAGATGGGGCTGAAGACTCTGTCTCCATCCCTCCACTTTGCGATCTATACCACCATATAGGTGGGGATTGATTGTATCCCAAGTATGGCATCCTGCAGCGAGCCAGTATGGAAGGCTGGTTAGCCAACGACGGGTAAGATCCCACCTTGACACCCGGGACGACCTAAGGCAGGCACAGTCACGATTACTTGGCAGAGTCGCTGTGGGCACTGGCTCACTTGATCATGAAGTGACGAGCTGCAACAATCATGGGAAGTCCCGTCTGGGGTGTAGGGTGGAGGAGGAACAGGAGTCAGATATGTCAGCTCTGGCAGCAGAGGTGGTCTTGGAACGGGGCATGTCGCGTTTTATTTTATTTTACCTTTGTGGTATAGAAGGCCACTAACGCATGTACGTTTTTCGGTTTAGTGCATGACTTTGGAACAGCGTGGTCTCCGGCGGCTGATGGTAAACCCACCCATATTGGGCTTTGGTTTTGGACATACTGGTTTCGATTTCCCTTCCCAAAAGATTGGTTTTAGTTTGCTGATGGTTAAGGTTAGACGTTTCGACGTTGGTTGCACCAACGGCGTTCTTAGATTTGCTTATCATTTAATGTGCATGGTTTTGACCATTGCCCAAGGGGGGAGGTATTGAGGAGAATTAAAAAAAAATATATATATATAAAAAAAATAATATAATAATAATAATAATAATAATAATAATTAGAAAACAAGGTTTTTCTTCACCATACTTGCAAACAATGATTGACATCCAGCTAAATGAGTGTGAAATACAGTGTTCAACAGATGGGTGGAAGCAGTCCCATCAAAAGACCCAAGTGCGGCTACAGTAATCAAGTTTCGGACTAGAGAAGTCATGACTAGGTTTGGAATTCCGTCAGAAATAAGCTCAGACGGAGCGTTTATTCAGAGAACACTCAAACATGTGATTCAACATTTGCATGTCAAATAAAGACTAGATTACGCCCCAATCCTCAACCACAGGGTATGGTGGAAAGAGTGAATGGGACGCTTGAGACAAAGATTAACAAAGTTAAATTAGAGTACTAAATTAAAGGACTAATGCACTACGGTTGACACTAATGAGTTATCGCATGAAAACTAACAGAACGACGCATCTAACCCCGCATGAAATGCTTAAGGGTCGACCCATGCATTCACCTAACATTCAAGGGTCCCAAAAGGGACTTCCATTAGAGTAATTAGAAATAGAATTAAGGAAAATATGTTTGAACATTGAACTGTTTGAACTGTTGTACATAAGTTTGTAATTCCAGCAAGAGAAACACGAAGTTCCAGGGCCAGAGGAGGAGCCAGATGCAGACACGCCCGGAGCCGACGAACTACCCAAGAATGATGCAATCAGATTTTGGCAGGGTTTGAATCAGTCCTGTTTTGGTGGTCCACTATTAACAAAAATGTTGATTGGATAAATAATATATACTATAATCAGCAACGTTTTGTCAATTTTTCCACGGATAAGGTCAAGGGACTATATAGATATAGATATGCTATTGGCAGAGCACGGAGGGGTGTGTGGGATGATGAAGACGACATGTTGTACTTTTATCCCCAATAACACAGCACCGGATGGGTCGGTGGCCAGGGTGCTGGCAGGGTTACAGTCCCTCAGATTAGAGTTGGCAGAGAGCTCCGGCATTAATGACCCCTTCACAGGATGGATGGAGAGCCCAATGAGCGATGGGCGCTACAGGTACAGCAGGTGCCATCCAAGCTTACCTGGGGATCGAGTATACACCGGAGAGTTTGGACGCGGGACCGCCAGAGGGGCCCGACCTGATCCGGCTGGAGAACATGGTGGGCTGCCCCATTCCCGTCCCCGCCAACGGCACCACCCCCCTCCCACCTGATGCACCCACGTCGCCCGGACCAGGGATCTGCGTTCCGGTACCAGGGGCTGCGGCCCGTTCCCTTAAGGCTTGAGGGCGCCCCTGGCTGTATTCGCTTCTGTACGCTTCACTGTTTTTAGCCGCTCCCATATCTATGCCCGCGTCTACGCAACCGACGCCGGGAACATAAATGTTGTTGTTTATATCGCTGTCCCACTAGATGGAGCTCGGGGATACACACGGGCGAGATTCCAGGGGCCTTGATTGCCCGTTTATCAGATGAGGTCCTGAGCGCAGTTGAATAAAAGGGTCTAATGCTCAGGTGGCGCCTTGCGTCCACCTGCCCGTGATGACGCTCAGGACTATTCCGTGGTTTCAGTTGTTCCCGTGCCCCGGGCCTACCCCGAATACCCCATGCGTGTGATTGCTTATTGTTACACGACCAGCTAACTCCTCCTCACATCCTTAGTGTGTGGTCATCTAGGGATGGGTTGAGGGGGATTGCCATTCGTTGTGTACCTCATATCTTTCTGATATTATTATTATTATTTAGGGACACGTTTCAGGGTTGCATTTCTTTCCTGTGATTGTTATTGTGTAGTGTTTGTGTGATTGTTGCATTTTTGTTTATATCGTTATTGTTTACTGGTAGTTTTATTGTTGCATTTTGTTGTTGTTGTTATGGTTTGGTGTTGGTTTTGTTGTGTATCATCTGCTGCCAGTATTGTTGGTATTGTCTGCTCGCGATGTAAGGCCGGGGTGGATGCCACCCCCTAGGTGGGGTGTGTATGGCATACCCATGTCTGAAGCATGGGTAGCGTTTCTCCCACGTGGTTCCCCATACGCCCGGTCCAGCGAGTTGTTTTAGTCCCATGCTCATGGTTGTTTGTTTTTATGGTCATTTTGCCTTCTTTCTGTTATTTCTAATGGTGTTATAATGGTAGTCCCGCGCTGGAGTCCTATCCCTCGTACCCCTAATGAGTAAAAGTCGTCTTGCGACGACTTGAGGGGGATATGTTGGGAAAAATAACCTGATGAGCACATCATATGGCAGGCACATTAATATATAGTCGACTCTTGCTCTAAACCCAACGAACACATAACACAAACATGATAATATATAGTCAGGTCAAGGCCGGAGCTGAAGGCCCCATCTCCCAGGCAGGCAGATGGTGGACACTCAGACAATGCACCAGTATCATCTCCAGAACGGGAGAGCCACATTAATTTATCACACAGGAGACACCTCGAAGCTCTCCCCCACTAGAAGGAACACATGCAGATACTAGGGGCCTGAGAGCCACATTAATTTATCACACAGGAGACATTTTGAGAGCTCTGCCCCGTTAGGAGGAACCAAGAGATACACCTGCCCATACCAGGGCCTCAGAGCCACATTAAATTACCACACACGAGACATTTCAGGGGGGCACTCCCCGTTTTAATTTATCACACCGGAGACACGAGGAACTCTCCCTGTTACGAAGCCCTCTCAGGGCCTGGGAGCCAAAACACACCGAACCGCACACACCTCAAACGCACACACCTCATGGAGAGGAGGATACAGCATAAGACTGCATCACACAGGGACTCTTCACCTTCTTCTGAAGCAGACCTTCCACGGAGGCGAAGCTCCAGATGAACCATCAGCGCTGATTAGGGACTTAGACATATTCGATTTCTCACGCTTTATGACTCTGTATAACCGCTGCCACTTTACTTAATAAATCCAAGGTCCTCGTGCCGATAGACTTTATTACCTCTCCGTCTCATTTTATCTGGTCCAGTAGCTAGACAGACCGTTTTTCCCCACAATTAGTATAAAACCCGAACGCCAGCGACCGGGGTTCAAATTCGCCGGTCT
The DNA here is from genome assembly GCF_031168955.1 of Gadus macrocephalus. Taxonomy (NCBI): domain Eukaryota; kingdom Metazoa; phylum Chordata; class Actinopteri; order Gadiformes; family Gadidae; genus Gadus; species Gadus macrocephalus. The sequence goes on along the minus strand of NC_082390.1, from coordinate 22,244,732 downwards.
ATCATCATGCATTTTACCCCCATGTGGTGCCAGCACGGCCTTGAAAATATGGGTTCAAGTTCGAAATAAGCACAAAAATATAATTCCATAAGCTTTAGTGAATAAGTATTCCATATGCATGAGAATTAGGACTTTTTATGCTTCACATAAATTTGCATCACTTGGGAGTCGAACCCCCCGCGCAGAAATTCAAGACTGACGCGCTACCTCCACTCTAGCACACTGTCACGGAGATACAATGCGCAACAGTAATCATTGTCTACATAAGGTCCAAAAGGACGATCAAATAACGAACACCCTCTGATGAGAATCTGTATCTCTCATGAAGAACCCCAATTTCGTTGTTTGCACAATGACAATAAAGTCTGAAATCTGAATATCGTCAGACAATGCCAAGGGATCGGTTCTGTCCCGTAAAACCCTCTGTCTCCGGAGAGACGCCTGTACGAGAAGTGCGCCGGGGTCCACGGGAACACCCACAAATGGTGACGCCATTGTCAGAGGAGGGGCTAGGAAGCTGCGCACGCCGATTTAAGTAGCCGATCTCCGGCTAGACTAAGCCGAAAAACTGCTCCCGACCAGGTTTGGTTGCGAGCATAAGTCACCATGGTGATACAGCGACGCTAAAAGAGATCGACTTTCGTGGTACAACTAACCCAGGCTTGGAGCTCAACATACCTCGCTAACCCTCTAAGCGAGCTTCGTGGTACAGGGCTCAGGTGTCTAATAAGTAGTGGTGCCGAGATGATGCCTCATGAAACGTCAAAGCCTCAAAGCCAGATGAACCACCAAAGTGGTTCGTGCTCGAAGCTTCAAATGAGTACGCTAGGGACATCTAGTGGTGAATGAAATTATGACAACCCAACCCAAAATGTGATTTTTGCTTCGTGTGCCGATACAACATTAAATCATTTGAGAATTGAAGTCATTTCAGTGATACATGTGTGTGAGTGTGACATTCATAAAATGGCACAGAGCTCATGCTAGAAAATAAATCATTTGGCAAAAGTGTGTCTTAACAGACGCTTTTATCCAATGCGACTTACATCGGTAAATACACACATTGACACACTGACGGCAGAGTCAACCATGCAAGGCGACAGTCAGCTGTCAGGAGCAAAGTGACAGGGTGAAGACAACACTGAGCTAGGAGGAGCTGGGGATTGAACTAGCAACCTACTGGTTACAGATCAACTGCTTTACCACCTGAGCTAAGCCGACCCACACTGCATGATAACTGAGAAGGACTCATTAATTTAATAGCCATTAAAGTGTTCGGACAGTGGTTATTGAATTTCTTTGGCAGAATGATAGAACTGATTTTGTAAAAGGGGAAATGTGGATGAGATGTGGGGGACAGTGTTTTGTGTAACTTTGGAGGGAGGTGCAGGGGGGGGTAATGTTTCACGTAGCTCCCTACGTGATGTTTACACAATGTGTGATGTTTCGATTGATACTACAGAAAATGCAATGCTCAAACTACTACGATCACAGACTAGTGGTATATTGAATATACCACAAGGTTGTGATCGTATACGGGACATCTTTATAGTCGAAATCTCCCGCCAATACTGAACCCATATTTCGAAGCAGAAGCCCGAGGCGAAGCCTCGAACGTCACACCCTACGTCATTTTGCCAACGTGAATCCTACTCGAAGCGGAGCTTCGCTGGGGGAGGAGCCGAGATACTCGACACACGCCTCGATGCCTCGACGCAAAACGTAACATCACTACTAATAAGAAGGCAATGCTAAATATTTGAGTGCAAAAAGCAATAGGCCTACTTACAAAGCCTTCATTCTCATCTTCCATTATGACTTTCAGTGACGGGAAAAGTGTAACCATACACCTAGCCAATCTGGATTTGTCATCAGTTGGTGTATAACTGTTAATTAAAGAAAATATATAATTATAATTATATGTATTCATTATGTACAGTAACATGACCTAACACTATAAGAAAGCAGTAACCAGAGAATTGTTCAATGACCATATTGACCATAATCTTCTAACCCTTTACCCCATTAAAAGTGGCTTTCAAATGGACTCAACTGCCACAATGTTTTTAAGCAAACAAAAGGGCAGCTGGATAATAGCAAATGACCTCTGTCTACTAGCACATTGAAAGCTTAAGTAACTAAACAATGATACATTAACTTACAATCCCTTTCTCTCAATCAAATCACTGACACAAATTTTCACAAGGAGCTTTCTTGAAGTCTCTGAGAGCATTCCAGAAGCTTCATAGTCTGCCAGAACACTTGCACCTTTCCTCTCAAGTATGGATTTCAGTTTCTCAACGTCGATGGGATCCTGTTGATGCAGAGAAAACAAACAAGCAAACCAAACAAAAAACACTTCAATAGCCAAGCAATTTATTTACTTGCACGTAACCATACACAATCAGTCATTCAATATAGTGGTTGTAAGTATTAGTTGTTATAAGTATTTATGCTTGTGGATAATCCCTCTTACCTATGCCCACTCTGCAGCAGCTAATGTATTCTAATGCTACAGCTATCTAATGTTATCATGCCATGGTGTACATACTATAGGTTGATTTGCTGTTGCAGCCACTGGTGCATCAGATTGTTCTGCCTAAAATATTGAGTGCATACTTTCAGGGATGAATTTACAAGTTAACTTACATAGTTCATGCATGTTATGGATGAATTCAAAACAATAATACTGATGCACATTACAATGTCTGTGTAAATTTCAGGCAGCTGCATGTTCATATTTAATTCTTTGTATAGGCCTAAATAATTAAACCATACATACCAACACTGACGAGCCACATGACTTGAAATATACTTGGAACTTGTCCATGTGTTCCATATTGTCACTGCTGTCTGTGTCTATGAATTCATTGAAGTCAGAATTGAATTTCAAAATTGTGTTGCTGTTCCTGACTTGCAAGCATCTACTAGCTCTCCTACAGATCTCAGTTGAAATACTTTTCTTCTTATTTCCTTGTCCTCCAGGAATATGTGAACAATGAATTTTGGGAGCTCCATTTAAAGCTGCAACAGAGCAAAGAAATTATTTGAATTTTCACATTAGATTGCACAGTTACATGATCAATGCACACTCAGCATTTAGTTTTCAATAGTCGAGAGTACTTCCAAACGCACAAATACAGGCTGCACAAATATACCACTGGCCAGATTCAACAACAGGATGTACAGTACATGTCAGACTGAGACAAGGGGAAGGGAAGGGTACACCTTGTTCAATACTTAATTTTCTTCTATGACTTAAAGATTCCTCTCTTAGTATAACAGAGTGGCAACAATGACAATGTGCAGAACATAATTCACCTACGTTTACATGCTATGATCCTCCTCATAATAGCCATGATTTGAGAGGAATATGCTTAGGGTATCCTAAATGTAACATTACATCCATGTTAAGCAGACGGAAAAGTGCATGGTAAAATGCAGAGCCATCTCTATGGCTCTGGTAAAATGTAGCGCTATTTAGGGCGCCGATTTACCATTACTATTCCTACCGTTCGGAATTCAATACAGTTTGATGGATGAATAAACCAAAAGCTGTGTCGACTCCGAAATATTATGAATCGTAACGACTGCGTGGCTAGGTTACTTGTTTATGCACTCTCTACAAATTACGTGATTTTGTAATTCGTCAAACACCTTATATCCAAACCATTTCCATACTATGGAGAAGTTGGTCTTTCGCTTACAAACAATCTCCTCAGAGCTTGTTTGAGGGTAAGGGTTAACCCTAACCCTGTGCTTGTGCCGGCGGACTCCATAAATCTTAAATGAACGTACTTCTGTCGTGAGCCTGGCAGTTCCCACAGACAGATGATATCACAACTGAGCTAGTGCTACATTTTCCCGCGCATTAGCTAGCTAGGGAAAAAGACTACTTGCTATTGCTAACTGCTGTCCACTGCACTGTCCAACAAAATATGATGTGTTCGTTTATCAACAAATGTTCAATGAAACATAAGTTATTTTTAGATAAGATTAAACTTACCAAATCACTCAATTTAACGTGACTATGTGGTAACCTCACCAATGGATATGTAGCAGGATAGAGGTGCTATCCATGTTAGTCACGGTTAAGTACCACTAGTGGCCGTCATGATGTGGGCGGCATAAAAGCAGCCATCCTCCACCTGCCACTTTCTTTTTGCGCTCCTGTCACTTGCGCGTCACTTCCGGGCCAAAAGGTGGTCTGGTCCGATAGGGCGACTATTTGTTGCTGCTTCAGGGTTTTCGTGCGAGCTGTGGTGTAGTTCTTGTAAGCAAGTTATTTTAAGTATTTTCTTTCACGGCAATGTAGTTGATGCTGTCTGATGGCTAACACTAGTGTGGTCCAACCCAGTCGCCAAGAAAAAACGTTGACGGTGTACGTTTCCATGAACACTGGAGACGTAGCATTTCAACGTAAAAAATAGCGTGTTATACCTTCAGTATCCACGCGTGCCGCTGTGGAGGCGGGTTTCGGGGTTTGGGTTTCACGGCTTTTGCGGCAAATTGTGGACACGATTGTTTAGGGGGGGGGGGGAGGTAGACTGTTGTTGACCAGGGAGGGGGGGGGGGGGGGGGGAGACACGTTTGTTGAGGGGGCCGACGACGACACGATTGTAGGGGGGGGGGGGGGGGGGGGGCACGCTCGACAACGAGACTTCAACACGGAACAGCTGCACGAAACGATGGTCACGTCACTCTCGGTGAAGGTGTCGACAACAATGAACACACGAACAATGTTAATAGAACAACACACAACCACATAACATCCCGAACCCATTAACCCCACTTAATCCTAACAACAAAACAAGTTAACAAAAGCCCCATTTGTCAACTGACAACCCCAATTCCCAGAATCCCCCGCGGCTCCGGAACACGGCGTTGCTTATATTAATCTTTATTATCTGAATGGGAAATGCAATATTTTAGGACAGATACACCATTAAACGCGTTTCTAATGACATTTCTAGCGAGAAATGTACATTTTCCTTACATAATCTTCAATCAGTGAATGTGTATGATCTTTATTAATCTTTATTATCTAAATGGGAAATGCAATATTTTAGGACAGATTCACCGTTAAACGTGTTTCTAATAACATTTCTAGCGAGAAATATACTCTTTACTTGCATAATCTTCAGTCAGTGTCGAATCTTTAGTTTTATAGTTATTAGGATTTGATCGGCTCGCTCGCATGTTTCAACGACGTCAGGTTGTGGGCTGCTTTCGCTATAGCAGCTCACGTGCTTCCTGCGTTTGTGTTATTAAACTGTTACTTTATGTAACTTTTAATGATATCATCTTGTTAGAAACACGTATATCTGAGAGCCAACCCAGTCGCCAAAAGCATACGTTGACGGTGTACGTTTCGTGAACACTGGATTACGTCGCATTTCAACATAAAATAGCGTGTTATACACACACACACACGCACACACACACACAAGCACACACACGCACACGCACGCACAGACACACAGACACAGACACAGACACACTCACACACACACACACACACACACACACACACACACACACACACACACACACACACACACACACACGCACACGGTGCATTTCGCAACAAAAACAAAAAAATATTCCCTCAAATATTATTACTAAAGAATCGTTTTCCAAAGAACGAAATGTAAACCAATGCATTCTGAATGGGAGTGTTTCTCCGATTTTTCCATGCTACACAGAACGAAATGTAAACCCATGCAAATAAAGACTTCATGGTCATAATAATTTAAATATCATTAATGTGTGTTGGGTGGTATTCTATTTTTTTCAACGGGGCTGGTGCCGTCTCCTTTTGACCTTTTGACCCCAGACTTCTGGGGGAATAGCTGAATCAATTCATTAGTCAATCAGAAGCATGTAAATATCTTCCCGGTGGCGTAGGAGGACGAACAAGGTGTCCTTCAACATCTACGCTTCCAGGCGATTACAACGGTGCCACACATGAGCATATTCGAACATGCTTAATGGTAGTAATTAGCTGTCGAAATTGGAGGCCTTAATCAATAATGAGCAGCTATTGATTTGCTTCCCGATAAAGTTTTGTGACAAATGACATGTTATTCAGCATCTACAAGTTGAGATGAGTCCAATGACACCAAGCATGACACTCTAGCTAATGGTAACATGTATTTTACATGGTACACCTAGGTCTAGGACATGATCTCGGTGTAGCAAGAGGGCGAGCTTGATCTCATTGGACTCAGCTTAACGTGTAGATGCTAATTAACATGTAATTTGTCAAAAATCTCCATCGGGAAGCAAATCTATAGCTGGTCATTATTGATAAAGGCCTCCAAAATCGACAGCTAATTACTACCCCGAAACATATGCAAATATGATCATGTGTGGCACTGTTGCAATCGTCTCAAAACGTAGATGACAAAGGACACCTTGTTTGCCCTGTTGCACGACCGGGAAGATATTTTCATACTTCTAATGGATTGATTCATATTTTAAGGTTCTCGGAGTGAGACTTTCAGCGGCTGCAGCAGAAGTGTTGAGACGAAAGATGATATCAAGACATTAATAGAATATTCCCATTCACATTATGATTCTTCGTCATAACATCCGACCAAACATCCTTTACATTCACTGAGCGAAGATTATGAAAGTCCAGGCCCCCCCCTTCCTGCACTCGGGGTCCGACCGGGCCAAGTTTCGGTGCGGGGGTCCCAGTTAGGCCCTAGAATATGGTATTCAAATTTCAGGGCGGTAGGACCTTCCTATCTCAAAAACTGTTTTTCCACCACATTCTGAACAATCAGGTCTCGCAGGCAACACTTCTGAAGGGGCTTTGTCCAAATGACAGTCCATTTGGGAAAACTTTTTTTCTCTATGGGCTAGAACAACAAATCTTGGATATGTCGTTCTCGGGCCCCCGGGAAATGTGTGTAAACATTTTAGCATCACTAGCTATCTCGAAAAGGCCGGAAAAGGGGCGTGACCTCCAACAGTACAGTCAATGTACATAAGACAGAGGTTAGTTTCTAGGCCCCATTTTTTGCGGGATGGAGGTGTACATTTGTGGCTTAATGTGTGTAGACACAGCTGGCCTGTGGCCACGTCTTTGAAGTCTGGGGTCAAAAGGTCAAAAGGAGCCGGCACCACGTCGCTTATGAGATAACAAAAAGTGAATCTGTATTTCTCTCATAACATTTTGTCATTATTGAAGAGAGGCCTGATTCTCAGATATGCATGTTGGACTGTTAGGGTATAGGTCTGGGAAGAACTTCAGGCCAAAATCTTGCAAGCGAGCCGCTGGATGCAGGTGCAACGAGATGGAGCACTTGCTGAGTCATTTCCTGTAGGGCTGGAGCCACAGGTTGAAGCGTATGCGTCCTTTGAAACCCCCCTTGATATATAAGAGACCCCAAGGTACAGTTTACTTAAATGTTCTCGCCTCAGTCACCTATTGCATCACTTCCTTTAGGGCTTCGGCCTCCTAATTGTTCATTGTAGTATAATTGAATGCCCTCTTTCATATTATATGATACTTCCACCTCTGGGACGTGGCAACAACTCTCCAAATCCATATGGGGAGGGGGGGGGGATGCTTTTGGACAGTAGGGGTGTACACTAGACATAAATAGGAAGCAAACTCAGGAGAAGGAATGACCTCTCACAAATATTTATTGAATAAATTGTTTCAAATAACCCTGCCTCGTTAAATCAATGAACTTGATGTTTTGCTTTCAAAAATAGGTTATAGAAGAAGTCTAAAGTGCAGAAAATAAAAACATCCAAGCTGCCTTTTAAGGATACCTCGGAATATCTGTCTATTTTTTAACCGTCGGACCCCAGTTTACGACAAAAACAACACAATTACGGCAGCTCCTTTGCCGCGTGGTTTTTAGAGTCATGTAAGGATTAGAGGGGGCGGTCGATAGCAACCACCATAGCAACCATGACGGTCAAGTGACTGGATGCAGCCCCGTTGAAAAAAATAGAATACCACCCAACACACTCAGGAGATTAATGATATTTAAATTATTATGACCATGAAGTCTTTATTTGCATGGGTTTACATTTCGTTCTGTGTAGCATGGAAAAATCGGAGAAACACTCCCATTCAGAATGCATTAGTTTACATTTC